>NW_024962334.1:39497007-39521175 GCF_019238085.1 Lagopus leucura | reverse complement strand
CTTTCTTTCTTTCTTTCTTTCTTTCTTTCTTTCTTTCTTTCTTTCTTACATTCTTACATTCTTTGTTCTTTCATTCTTCCTTTCTTTCTTGAATAACTGAAACATTCCTACATTGCTATGGCTACTGTGTTTATAATAGCTAGTCACATTCCTTCCTGATGAAAATCTATTGAAGATGTCCCATAATTGCTATGAGCTGATGCTGTAAGGAGTAGGATGGCAGGATTCCTTTCTCATTATCACTCCTCCTGTACAATATTTTACTTTTCCTGCAACCACCCATTGCCTGTTTCATTTCTCTATGCTACGTATAAAAGATATAGCTATTTCACTATATAATTACTTGATTTGAGTCTTTAATCTGTGCAGCTCAGAAGCATTCATTGCTTTCTTTCCTTATTTACAGAGAGGAAAGCAGTAATCTAGCATGGGGCTGTAGGCAAATGACTGTGGCTTGAGTTCTGTGCTTTGAGGATGCTGTCTGTTTTCAGTGTCACCAGGGAGAGAACTGGAAAGAAGACTGTAGGTGTGGCCCTTGGATACACAGCACAAAGACAGTGATCTGCTGTCAGTGATCACAGGGCTCTGAGGACAGTATATTATTCTCAAAATGTTTTACAGGAATCATTGTTATTAAAAAACAAAAAAATATAATCCCAACTGGAAACCCAAGCCATAATGTTTGGAACTTTTCTGTAGTACTAAATACACAGGTCCATACAAACATTAGCTAGCGTATTAAAACATAGGGAAACAAGTGATTTACATCTTACCTGACAAAATTACTTAAAATAAGAAATGTACCTTAGTATTCTGAGAAGCTGATAAGATTCTGTTAAACCAAAATTGTTAAACCAATTTTGAAAAGATAAATCAGTTTCAAAGAAGTTGAGCTGTATCTGCCTATATCTGACACAGCTCATGTCTCTAACACAAATCATTGTTAAGACATGACTCTTCAGACTGAAGAGTCATTTTAATGGAGGTTCCAACTCAGACTTGATTAGGCTTGAAAGAGGAAGGCTATAAAACAAGCCTGGGGAGACACGTGGGAGACTTTCTGTCCAGGAAGTGTTGAAGGGAATGTCAGTTCTCCCTATCCCTTGGTGTCACTGTGGCACTTCATGATAAGTTAAACTGTGGAGATGTCTGAAATGACCTTCACTGAAGAGTGCAGAGGGAACTGGCTGCCCTCTTTTTTTCTCTGAAAGGTCAGGAAGGCCAGACAGATGTTCTCAGTGACTAGAAAAAGGTAAATATCAGATCTGTCTTGAAAAAAGGCCGGAAGAGCAGTTAAGGAAACTGCAGGCTTGGCACATGAAGGAGTAGGTAAAAGGGAACAGTCAGCATGGCTTTATGAAGAATAAATAATGTCAAACTAATCAAACGCCTTCTAAGATAAAATAACAGGATTTACTTGACTTTAATAAGAGTGCTGTCACTCTACAATTCTTGTTTTGATCAATGGACAACAAGATGGGTAAAAAATGTTGGATGGGTTATACTTTGACTGGAGGCCCATAACAGGTTGGGTACTGTGCAGGTTTGTCCCGGGACCTGCCTTATTTAACATCTTTATCATTGGCCTGAAGGAAGCAACTCTGATCAGATTTGTAGTTGGAGGAAAATAAGAGAGAGAAAGTCAACATGATAAGAGCAGGGCTGCCATCCAAGGGGACTTGGATAAATTGGAAGAACTGGAAGACAGGAACTTTGTGAAATGCAGGCAGCACCAATGCCCAGCTCTGCAACATGGAAGGGTGTAAGTGACATATAATCTAGTGCTAGGATCTTGGTGGTCAGAAGATGCTCTGTGGGCAGTGCTATGGATTGTGGGTAAACAAGGCAGGAGCCAGGTGTGAATACTGGCAGCAGTGTGTGACAACAGGGCACAGCCAAGGACTAAAGGGAAGGGTTTGTCCCCCTCTGCTTTATTCTGCAGGTGTTGAACAACATCTAGATATCTTGTCCAGTTTTGGTTTCCCAATATAGAAAAGACATTCTGAAACTAGAATAAGTTTCAGCAGAAGCCACTGTGGTGATCAGGGCTCTCTGTCCAGAGAGGCTGAGGGAGCTGAATCTGGCCAGCCTTGGGACTGGATCATCAGGGAAAAAATAAATTTTAGGAGGACTTAACACTACCTCCCCTTACCTAGAGGAGGCCTTTAAAAAGATGGAGTTGGATTCTGCATGATAGTGCATGATGAGAGCAAGAGAGCCAATGGGCATAAAATGAGAAAAAAGAGATTCTGACTGAAGAAAACCCATAAGTCTCAAGCAATCAAGTCTCAAGAAGAAGACAGCCTGGTGCACACTCTGTTTTTGTGCATTTTCAGTATAGGAAGGGATACGACACAGTATAACCTGATCTGACCTCGTAACTGACCCAGCTTTGAGCAGGAAATTGGACTGGAGACAACCTGAGGTTCATTCCAGCATTGATTATTCTAGCATCTTTCAGTTATATGATTCCTATGAAACTTGTGGGCTTGGCAATTTCAAAGGAAAAAAGTTGTTATCAAAATTCCATCGTCTTTGTTTTCATTTCTTTATTTGGATAAATTTGCATTTATACCTAGCTGGGCCAGAATTCTTCTGAAGTTAAAGCAGGTGTGTAGTGAGTGGAGATGCATAGCAGTGTAGACTTTATATACAGTGATACTGTATTCAACTGTATTCTGGAACAGAATTCTGACTGATACCATATTCTGATTGATTTCAACACAGAGCCACCACCAGCAACACAGTGAACAGGAATTTAGTTTAACTTCAGTAAGCTGACAAAACATGCTACTGTGTAAATCCATGGCTAATCTGTGTCTGGAAGAAAGTATTCAGGATATCAAAAAGGCTGTGGGAGAATTTCAGAAAGGGCAAACAGGGTCATTCTAAGTGGAAAATGTCATCCCTGTGAGGACTGGTTATGTAGAGTAGGACTCTTCAGTTTGCAAAGGAGATGACTTAGGTGGATAACATAAAGGCCTATTATATATCATGGACAGGATGAACAAAGATCTGTTGTTGACTCTTTTCTCAAAGTGCTAGGAGGCATGGAGATAAACCAACAAGCATGATGTTCAAAACAAGGCAAACGATTCTTCATATGGATAAAACTAATCTGTGAAATTCCTGGCAACAGAATGATGTCGATGCTAAAACTTTCCATAGGCTAAAAGAGTATGTGGATGGGCTAACACATTGAGATATTCATCTGAGACTGAATTCTCTGAAGGCAAAGCTGAAGAGATTCCTAGCTCACCAAAAGAACACTGTGGGGCAGAAAACATCCTGCACTTCTTCTAGAGATGTACCATTGCCTGGATATCTGCTTTTGACTACTAGCAGAGACAAATGGGATGGATGAACTTTTGTCTGACACATTATGTCTCCTCTTACCTACAGTTTTATGCTGAAAGTAGAAAGTTGCGCATAAAAAGGAATATCGTTTACTTAGAGGGTTTACCTGGATAATGTCAGATTAAAAGCATGCATCTGGGAGAAATTCCAAAAACAGACATTTTGGTTGGAACTGTAGGCATTCAGAGCTCTCATTCTGTAGAAATTGTGTGGCCCATGGAACAAAAAGCTGTATTCCACTGTGACACACATGCAGTGCTCTCTGCAAAGTCTGAGGAACCATGCATACATCAAATCCAAGACACAAATAGATAAACGTACAAATAGATCCAATAGCACTTATGTGAGAGGAATAAGATTATTTATGGAAAAAAAAAAAGAAAAAAAAGTGCATGCAGTATTTGTCACTGTTCAATCCTTTCTGCAGATTTCTAAAGGACAGATGGATAAAATCAAATACCTAGTCAAAAAGTAAGGGGAATAAGGAATATATCGACATGCTTTAGAATGAATAAAAAGATCACTTCTCTGAACATGACCTTCTGAAGATGGTCCCATCTAGGAGAACAAAGCTGAACCAATAAGCTCCCTTTCAACTCCAGGAAATGCCTTGTTTCTCACAGCTTGACAAAGTGTTTATGAGAGGCTCAAATTCTTACAGGCACTTTTAAGGTTTTAGGAATTTAGGAATTTAGGAAAAATTTGAGGAAAAGATTGATCATTTATGCATTTGGTAGGTGTATATTTATATTTAACTAGGCCTCAGAATGGAAAAATTATTTAATTAAGGTGTAACAATAATTTCATGTTGGAGCTCTAAATAGAAAACATAAATTGGAATGAGTTTTCTGCCTTCCAGAGAGATATCTTAAGCTAATTTGTAGATTCAAGAACAATTTCTGACCTCTCAGCTGCTGATCATGTACAGAATTCATCTGCGAACTTATCATACATAGCATAAAATGTTACTAGGATAAGAATTTTTTGAAGTGAACTTTATGTGTGCAGGTGCATATCAGAAAGAGTGTGACTTTAGTAAATTTTTACCTTTTTTGGGGTGTTTCTTTCTAAAACACAGGTAGTTCTGTGTTAATTTTTCAAAGCATGTTTTCAGTCATAGCACAGCTTTCTTTATAGGTTTTCTTGCTGATGAATTCCTTGTCCTTGCAGCAGCCCAATGTAAAATCCTTCTGCTCCATTTTTTGACCTAATGTGCAATCTTTCCTGACTTCTATTACCAGGAAGGAATTGTGATATAAAAATTAAGTCCTAGGTCCCTGACAGGAAATACTGCTGGACAACTCATTGGGCTTATTTACTTGAGAGTGATTGGAGACCAGCAGGTAGTTTGGCTTCTGTAGGGACATGAGACTCTCATTTTGCAGCTAGTAGAGTTGAGGATTTATCTGTTGTATTTGTAGATCGGATTTTATCAGGTTGAATTTATATAGGAACTCCATTAGACACTCTGTAGGGTATAAATTAAAAGAAATGCAGAAAAAAATACAAAATGCTGGAAAGCCATGGGAAAAAGCACACTGGAAGAGGAAATTGAGAATGTCAAATTAAATATATATTTTTTCACTTTAATGGATGTCAATATATTGTTAATTACATCTACACTAAAAGCATCTAGTTGTAGGCAACTTAAATTTTCCTGCATACAGGAATTTGAAGATCATTATTTTCAACACTACATTCTTTCTCAGATACAGTTTTTGATATCATACACCACTCAAATCCCTAAGCCATCATAATCTGTAACTCAATTTTCATTTATACCTAAAGACTTCTGACATCTGTTTAAACACCCATATCTCTACAAGTGCATAGAAATTTTACTCCTGCTGGGTATCAACTGAAAGAATCTGGAGTTTAAAATGACATTAAGCTTAACAAGCAGCTCCTAGTGATTTTCTGCTGATGTTGATATTTAAATGGATTTTCCCTTCAATAATTCCTGTTTTGTCAGTGGCCTTAGATTCTTACCAAGATCTTTCAAATCGACATAAAATCTTTTGGCTGAATTTTGAAATAATTTGATTAAAGTTCAGATTTCTTATCATAGTTTATTATCATATGCATATGAACTTCTCTTTTATTTGTCTATCAGTTTGTGTGAACAAACAGCATCCAGCAAGGCAAAATAGCTGAGCTCTGATATTAGCAAGTGGACCAGTTCAACTACTTCCTTTTCAAGTATAGCTTTTTCCTCCATCTTTGGGAATTTATCTTCCATTTGCACACCTTGTGTTCATTTTCTGGTCTTGTCAGCAAGAATGCTCTGAAATATATATATTAAATATGATATCACAGTGTCAAGTAATTTAATCAAATACAAATTGCAGTTCTATGCCCTGACTATATAATTCAGAAACCTCTCCCTCAGTGTATGGTTTATAGGAGCTACAGTGCCCATTTCACCATGGATCCAGAAACTGTAAAGTCTGTCTTATTAGCTGTAACAGTTGATGCTAAAAATTATAAGTGTTCAAACTAATCATTTGACTGTTTATTTTAGGAGCCCAGAAAGGAGCCATTGGGATTAAATTTATACCAAATAGAGGAGTTAGAGAGGAAATACTGGTTGCAGGTGTTTATCCGGTTGATAATTGTATTTTTTTTAGTTAATTTACATACAGGTATTAATTTATCTCAAGGGTTATATGTCTATACCTGCCCGTGGTTATGGCAATGACAGATTTTTTTTTTTGCACACAACTGAAAACTGGGTGTTAGGTGAAGGTCAAAATTCTTCTTACCACAGTCTGCATATTACCTCATTGTGGTCAAAATCAGCAATGGGAGATTAATGAAAGAATGGCATTTTAAAGCTCCCTGACAACTGCTCTTTCTGCATGAGATATTATTATCATTGTACTCGGTGACTATTGTTAGGATGTAATCATATAATGTTTACTTTGTACACTTTGTCACCTTGACACACAGAGGTTGAATTAGGCTGTAATTCTGTTTGATCCCAAACTGGGCAGATTGCATTCTTATGTTGTGAAGCAAATAAGAAAAAACATTTTATTTTCAACAGTCACATTTGCCAAAATTTGTTATTGTTATGCTGCTGCCAGTTTAACTTTGCTATGACAAAGAGCTGACTGCAAGACTACTATGAACTGCTTCCCAGACTGGGGGGGCTGTGACCAGACAGGTCTTTGTGATTGCCTCTGTGAAGGCAGATGTGTCTGTGGAAAGGAAATCTCCTTTCTTTGGCTGAGCTTTTTCTGAGTCCTGAATAGGAGATCTGTGAAAGTCATGTGGAAGCTCCAGGCTTTCACCGGGGCTCCTTCTCTCCCAGCCTCAAGGCTGCAATTGCTCAGTCTGCAAGTTTGGAAGGCAAACTCAGCTTACCCCACAGCTAGTGGTTTCATGTTCAAGTTCTGAAAAGCTGAAAGCATGCATTAAAATCCCTGCACATATTAGCCTGTCTCCACTCTGAGGAAGAGCTACATTTAAATGCTTATCTTGTTGCATTTCAGAGAATTCAAATTTTCTGTGGGATTCCCTGTTCTGCTTTTCTCCTGTCTCGTGTTATCTATAGCTCTCATTGCATCAGCTCTCGGCTTGGCTGGAGGACATGGACCTGAGGTTTTCTGAGCCTGCGAGGAGCATGCTGAACTCTATCCTCAGAGAAGAAAGAGTCAGTCTTTGTCTCTGGGGTTTTATTTACCATGCCCATATTCATTCTGCTGTTGGCTTAAAGGGAAAACTTGGCACCTGGGTTGCCTCTCACTCAGCAGAGCAAATTGCTGCCTTTTCAGCTAGCTCGAACACGTCGCTGGTTGTTTCTTTATATGGAAAATAATTCTCCTACTGCTAACAAAAAAAGAATACCGATCCTTAGTCTTTATATAGCATGTATCATCTCAAGCTCATAGTACCTTTTACAATCAAAGGCAGAAGCATGATTTTTGGGAGGGGAAGATGAAGTTAGAAAACGTGTAAAGCGTAATCTAGCGAGTTCAGGGTGCAGGGGTGCAGAATGCAGGTGCCCTGAGAACTGATGCCCCAGACACAAGGGTACAGGAAGCACTGATGTGCAAAACTGCATAGTGAATAGGCTACAGCAAGAGCTGTCTCTCACAGCCTGTTTCACCAGCTTCATTCATTTTTATTGTTTTCAAGCATTTCCATATTGCAGTTCCTTTTGGGTGGTGGGGAATTTGATGACAAAGCATTTGAAAATGTAGGAAGCTCCAGAATGAGGAAGAGAAGATCTACCAGTTTCAGAAGGAACTGAAGGATACCTATGGCAGGGCAGCTCCTCTGCTGAGTCTCCTTCACTTTTCATGTTCAGGGAACATATACTGTACATTTATTTGTTACACTCTGTATTCAGGGATGAAGAAGAAAACTTATCTACTAATCAGAATTCATCCATTCCTTCGTAAGTTCAAAGCTGGGTCAGTACAAACCAGATCTTTGGCTTGGAAGCGCTTCAGCTTTTTTCTATTTTTTTTAAATATAAATCTTGCATTAGTGCCATGTTTAAGTATGTCCCCACATAAAAGCTTTTTGGCACAGAAAGTCCTCCATTCGAGTCACTCTCCTTCATGTCACTGATTAATTTAGACCATTAACTAGGAAGCACACTACCTAATCATTTGTCCATATGTGGCCTGCATATGTAGCAAGCTTGTAGGTTTATAAGTGCAGTTGGCTAGCAAAGAAACCACTGGCATTTCATTACATTTCTGTGTATCTCAGTACTCTCTGCCCCTGCTTCCCCACCTCTCCCACACCTCCCACCCCCCCAAAAAAATGGACAAAGCTCAGTCTATCTATACAGTGATTCCTACCAACACAATCAGAACCAGAAAAGCTCATCATCTGACACTTTTAGTCCCATTTTCAGAGTTCTAATCTTTCTACTAGGTCACCTGATTCAAACTTCAGTTTATTTCTTGTGGTCCACTGCAAACTCTAAGAAAATTGTTAAGTTTATATTGTGAATGAAGTGAAAGGGGGATTGGATATGATAAAATTGCTATGTTAAGTGAAATTTAGTTACAAGTTAATTCTCCTTTGTAATCTGAATCTCTGTCTTTCAAAATTTTATTACAGATTATGTTTGACAGAAGTCTCTCAGGTCTTTCCAACCAATCCCAATTTAATCAAGACCTTCATTTTCACTGATTCTCCTTCAGTATTTTCATAGTTCAAGTCTATAATCACTATTCAAGAGTTTTAATTATATCTACTGCTCAAGAGACCTGAAACACAGCTTTTCATATCTTTATGAGACGATTCTTGTATGGAGCACTGAAGATCTCATAATTTATATGCTATTAAAAATGTCTTACGTGAAGTGGAAGAGAGATCTGGACCATAGTGAATACCTGTGAATAGCTTCAGGATTTTAATATTTACTTTATGATTATTTCCTTTAGCCATCACAGACTTAAAACTTGGGGGATGTGAACAGCAGATTTTTTTCCTGGGACTTTAGAATGCAACTTTTCAGTTTAATTAGTAATGCTCAAGTCTTTGTAGCTTACTGTGATACACAAAACATCACAAACTCATTGTCTCCTGTCCCCAGAAAGCACCCTCGTGAGTCTGTATAAGCTTGAACGGACAACATTGCTTCCTACATAGATTATTCTCAGGTCAAGTTACTGAGAAATAGGCTCTTCTGCCAAATATTCTTCCGCTCTGTTTTATGTTTTCTATCATGAGACCTTTTGGCTGTCCCATGCTGGTGACAATGTTCCATGCCTCATTGCATTTTCTCAAGATTTTCCCCTTGTTTGATGATTCTGGCACACTTTGGCAAGCTCTACAAATCTAACCTCTGTACACAGAGTATGTATCACGGTGCCCCAGCTTCCCTCCTTATACAGGACTTTTGGCTGCAGAGAAGAATGATACAAGTTAGGTTTCCTTGTAAGGAATAGGCAGGCAGTTAATTTTAAGTCTAGCTTTGAACACTCACATCTCCTGTGATAGACCAGTTGCATTTCTTTCCTAATGATAGCTTTCAAAATTTCCACAATCAGATGTTCAGACTGTGAGTATTAAGTGCTATATACTTGGAGCTTCACAAAAGGCAATGAAATTGCTCATAGACAGCTCTGTTAACAATTCTTCTTATAGTTTAATGGAATACCATAGAAAATTTGATAGACTCTGTCATTCTTCTGCCTTTGGACACTTTTATGTTAGTCCCACCACTTATACTAGGAAGGAGTAATTGCTTGTTTTGTCTTTTTTTTTGAAATACCTCTTTCATTTATTTTCTTTTCAGGGTCATTCCAACTCTAGACTAGTGTGTTGGCATTGTATCTTATCCTCTAAATTTGAATCCTCCATCTTCTTTTTTTTTTTTTAATTTTTATCATCTTCTGAATAAAGTATATAATCTCTTGGAATGAAAGCAGTGGAAACTGAAAATAGCATTTACCTACCTAGACACAACAGAATCACAGACATCTCCACAATGCTGTTGGCATGATTAATGCTGAAGGGCAATTAAAGCAACTGTGAATCCTCCATATTTCATCTGTGGAGAATTATATTTACTAGAAATGTTCTGAGCAACAAGGAGAATTTGTTAGAGAGTAGTAGACTACAGAGAGAACTAGGAACTATTCTGTATGAAAATATTAAACTAATTTAACATTGGGCTACAGGAAAGTGATCAGAGATAAAATCCCACAGAACAGATTAGTTGAAACAACTTTAGCATATAGATGGAAGAAGAGTCAAGAGAAAGGATTCTGTTTCATCTTTACTGGATAGCAAGCCTCACTTTTTTTTTTTTTTTTCAAAAACAGAAAAAAAAAAAACAATAAAAGAAAGAAAGATAGACTTGTCTCATGTAATGTGACTGAGGGATAGTATACATGATAGAGGGACGATGACTCCACACTTGCCCTTCTTCTTTGGTGCATTTGCTCCGTTTTCAGATACAGAACTGCTAGCTAAGGTTTACCTGGTGTTGGCACTCTTGAGTACAGTACGTCATGAAGAGGGAAAGGTGGAAATGTAAGCAGAAAAAAAGCTGAGATTTGTCAGAATTTGCAAAGCCATGGATGAAAAGTTAGATAATTCAACTCTCTGTTGTATTGCTTTGAAGATATATTTTCTCAAGAACAGTTTTCTTCTTAATTAAAAGAAAGCGTTTTCCATAGATACTGTTTCAAAGGGACCAGAACTTCAAGTCTGGGATGTAAGTCAGACCCTTTTTGCAGGAAATTTTCTGTTGGTAGCTGTATTGGATATCTGGGTTGAGAATGGAAAAACGTCTGACTCCATCCTTAGAAGCAAATGGTTGTTAGAGACCTGAGCAGCAAAGGGAGTGTGGTCAAAGAGATAAGGAAATGTCAGAGACACTGTTTTTTCAGAGTCTCTAAGAATCAGTGATAAACATAAGAAGACACTACACACTCAGATCCTTAAAATACCTGTAAGAATCTGGGTTTAATCCCCAGGATTATCCAAGCTTTTGATTCTGATAAAATGATTTATAAGTGTGCCAATACGTACTACTTATAGAGATGCTATTTGTGATGTTCACTTTCAGGTCCATGATTTCAGAATGTCGGACATGGTTGGGAGATCGCTTGCAGTTGTTTAATCTATTTGTGAATAATCGATGCATGCATATTGGATGTGAATTTACGTCCCACTGGGAATGCCTCCGTTATTTTCCTACTGCATACTCCATTCCTGGAATGGAAGGTACAAAATAATGTAAAATAATACAGTAGTGCTTCTATTTAAAAGAAGTAGTGACTAACGGTCAGAAAAGATATACTAGCTTTAGTCATTATATCTTTTACTGTACTTATCTTCTCATCTGCTCTCCTATTATGCCATTGTCACCACTCCACAAACGTAGAGTATGGAAACAGAAATAGTTGAATGATACTCATCTGCATCTGAAGGTAGCAAATGACCAATGACATTGAAAAGAGTAGAGCCTCAGAGTGCCCAGCATAGCAATGTGCTCTGCACTTCACAGTTTGCATCAGTTTATCTCTAACCATGCAGCCAGTATTAGGTCTGAGCCCTTTTGATGCCAGTAAAGGCCTTTTCCCAAACACTACACTGTTTCTTACCTCAGTGATAAAACAGAAATTTTTATTTAAAGCCATGCAGCAGTGAATAGAGATCTCCTTGTGCTACAACCAGGTCCTTAGCTAGGTAATGTTTTATGGAAACAAATGATTCCTTAATAGAAGCCTTAGCACCAAACAAAAGCAAAACAATGAATGCTTCCCTCTTCCCTTTTATTTCAGTTTCAGTCAGCTCTGAGCTCCATTATCTATAAATAAGTTATTAGTTAAGCTGCATACGAGCTCTGGTCATACTGAAGGTTACTTCTAATTGCACAGCAAGATTACTATATTAGTTGCATTTTTATTACAGTGGATGATATTTTCATTTTAGGAATATCTATACAAAATAAATTGTAGCCCAGGAAACATGTTTGATCTGGTCTGGTATACAAGCAAAACCAGTTTGGTTCTATTATTCTTTCAATTCGTCAAACGAGAGTAGCAAAGAACTTCCCCTAGCTCCACATCACCGGCTCACAAATACTTGACAGAAAGGTGAGCGCTGCTACAGAGGAGATTTCCTGCCCTGAGGTAGAAGAGAGAAGCATTTCTGCACTTTGGAGCTTGGTTCTTTTTTGATAACTGAGTATTTAAAAATAGATCTTCCTTTCCTCAGTGTCATAAAGTTGCTGAACCTGAATGGAGAGAAAAATGCTTCTGTTGCTGAAGCAGAATATTGTAATACATTTTCTTGCCATGTATCATTATAGCAGAAATACTGCAGCCACAGTATGTAGAAAATTTTAAAGCTCACAACCATCTTAAATCAGTCCAAGACACTGAAAGGTTATTATATAGGTACAACAATATGTCCATTACATAATCCTCTATTTATTTTTATTTTTATATAATACACATATAATGTGATATGCATATATACAGTATTATATATATAATGCAATACAATACAATAATATAATATAATTAATATATGTATATATACTTCTGTTTCTTTTACAACCTTCCATTGCCTTTTCAAGATAATTGGGATTAATCAAAGTAACTAGGTTAATCACGGAATATTTTTTTTCAAAGTTTACAGTTATTTTACGTCTATCCATGTTTCTGCAATGTATGCACACAATTAAATGCATGTATGACAATAGAGTTTCACTCCAGACAACAGCACTGACCCACTCTGTACTTCCCCCCCTTCCTCTATTTCTCCACCTTCCCGTTCTGCTCTATCCTTCCATACGTTCTCATCACATTAATTTCAAGACCCTTCTGCTCTTGTGCTATATCATACTGCTAATGTGCCTGAAAGAGATATCCCTGTCCTTTCTTCTTATTAGTGCCAAGGCTAATCTGAAAATATTTTTACTCTCCAATTAAGTGATTAGCGATGGGAGTCTCATACAATGGTCTCCCTGTACTCCCACTCAGAGCTGCATTTTACCACAATATAATACTGTTGACTAAAGTAGTGTTTTATATTGGTGTCACCAAAGGAAGAGAAAGGATCAGAAATCTTTGTAAGTCAAGTTTCTCCTAAGATTAGCATTTTGAGCTTCTCTTTGTGAAGAGCCTCTTAGAACCTAAATGGTCAGATTTTGAGCAAAAGAAGAAATTGCAGATGTTTTATTTGCTAAATAGTTACAATAACAATAACTCTGGTAAACTGCTTTCCATCTCCCCCCAGCAGTGTTTCCATGGAGAAGCTGAGCCTCTGGAGGAGACGGGGGTGTAGAGAGTGTGGCTGCTGCCCCCATCATCAAGCTGCCCATTGGACTGGGGAATCAGCAGGGGAGCGAGCCATGCCAAACACTGCTCACAGCACTGTCTGACAAGGGAGCTCAGGCGAGAACTGAGCTATTTCTGTAAAGGCTTTAGTTAAAAATAATGCCATAATACACAACATGATCTAATCGTTTATAACAGGTTTATTCACAAGTCCTCATTCAGCATCCTCTTAGGTAAAACACTGGGTGATTTACCAGCTAGTCAATCAAAAAGCAAGATATTCTGTCAAACGGTTAAAAATAAGTAGCCATCTGACCTCAACAGAGGAATTTTTGTCCACCTCTGGCTGTTGTTTTTATAGAGTTTTCTATAGCCATTTATGGTGTTTCTTTTCTATTCTGCTCCTATGGCTTGTTTCTGTTATGCAATGAATTGTGAGAGTAAGACAAACTAGGAAAGATGATAAAGGCGTCATGCGATTTTTCTTTATTTGTTCTGTAAAGCATGTAGCTCATTTTATACAGCCGTATAAATGGTAGTAAAATAATTGGCTTCAGAGGGAGCTTTATTTGGATAATTTCTACATAATCAGCAGACTGGGGCTTTCACTGTTTTAAGCATTTCCAAAATACTGAGATATCTTTTTTCACATTTGTACAATATCTACTGTTTATTTCATGTCTCTATAGAGCTGGAGTATTTGGGCAAAAAACGAAAAGAAAAAAAAAAGAAATATTTTAGAGATCTGCTTGTGATTTCCATTCAAACTAAGGCATGAATGTGCCTGGTAGTTTTGATAATTCTATTTCAATTCCCTCCCTAAAAATACTATAAGGTGAACTGTCATCTGAGAGAGAATAACAAATATTTTAAATACTTTAATTGAGGTGCATAATACTAATAGTGCATAAAAACCTTATTCTTGTCTCAGGGGATGGGAGAGGTGGCACAAACTATAGCAGTGACATTGTAATGATACAAAATTAGTATTTTGCAACAGCTGTTCTAGACTGGTCATGCAGAAATCTGTGCTCCACTGGTAGCAAGGGCTACAGCCGACTGGCAAGTCACTTGATTTTCCATAGCCTGAGGATCAGCCCTTGGCTGGGTTTAGGACCTTACGAAAATGTTGCTTTTGTGGAGGAACAAACAACCAGGATAAGGATTTCACTGCAGTGCCAAAATGTGACATGAAGCCTTTTTATATTTTGAGTCAGAGAAGCACAAAATCTAAGAAGCCTCTGCCTCTCACAGTCTGAGAATTGATTTTTATTTATTTATTTTTTTTTCAGAGTCCACTCCTTTGTGTAAATAATAAGCTTTCCAAGAATAACACTGAATTCTTCTTTTAAATATTTAAACTCTGTAGGAGATTTGGCTTAATCACTAGAAGAAACATTGAACTGAGAGTACATCAGCTTCAAAAATTTTGCACCACAGTTCCCTACTCCCTCTGTCTAAAAGAACTACTGTTATAGAAATATGGATAATTATATTTTTGTAAATTACTTGATTCTACACAGTAAGGAAGAACTGGGGAAGTTGTGAAAGGGGCTAATAAAGACCAATCAGGAGAAATAACTAAGCATTTGAAAGGATGAATGATCTGTACAGGAGGTGTCATGTATTCACTTAAAACAGTGATGACTTTCTAATGGCCATTTAGCATCCGTTGCATTTGACTGTCCTGCTAAGATATACATTTGCTGTCTAAATGGGCAATTATGTCTAAGAGATTCCCTTGTAGATCATTGCAGAGAGTGGCTTACAATTTACTTGCCTTGAAATCCAGTATCTCCTTGCAGCTATGATGGCATTTCTAATAAGTGTAGAGATTAAATACAAAAGGGGCACAAACTCAGAGGAAAGGAAAAATTTTTTAAGACTAAGTAGTCCTCTAAAATTTTCTGTACTCTTCCTCCATCTCTCACATCAAGAGGCACTCAGGACCCAACTACAGCAATTGGTATAAATGCCAGACAGAAAAGTACTTTTCCTCTTATGAAAGAAAAAAAAAAAGATACTGAAGTGCCATTATGGGCACTCAGCTTTTGCCTAAAGGTCACATTTAAGATGATAAGCAAATTCCCCTTAGATAGTTAAGTCTGTATGAAGGGCTTCTATCTTGCAACAAAAAAGACTTTTAAGTTTTGAAAGTGGTTATTTATATGGCTGAAGTACAATTGCCTAGGCAGTGAAAGTACAGTTTTGTGACAAAGAGTGGAAAATATTATGTGCAGGGAGAAGCTTGGCAGTGGTGCAGCCATCTTCTTACCCTCTAAAAGCACATGAACTGGTGAAAGGACAAAGAAAGGAGCAAAAGCTTTCTTGGATGTAAATCTGCTCCTCATATAAGCACATAGAAGTGCTACTGAAACAAGCAGTTTGTTTTGTAGAGGTTTGGAAACTGTGCCCATTGAGACCTCTAGTGAGTTGACATCTTGGAATTAAATCTTTGCCTCTGAGTAGGCCAGCTAAGAACACAGCACTTCTAGAACCTTCTGGGTATTGATGTTTAAGGCCTAATATATTCATTTATGCTTTCTTAAAAGTAGACTTCCATGTGCTAGGTGGCCTGTGTATGAATACACATTCCATTCTAGTATAGGGAAAATAAATTATTGGAGAACTATAAAATAAGAACGGGTTATAAAGCATGCAAAACATGCAGGAAAATGGAGAAGAACAAGTTGTACTGCCAGTTTCAGCACAGAGGCATATGTGCAACACTGAGAAAATATGCCATCTTTCTCAGACTCAGTGATAGTAAATAGAGAGTAGTGGCTAACAAAAACAATGTGATAAAAGCTCGTTTGTGTAAGTCGCTCTTTTGCAATAAACCCTTGGTACAGCTTATTCATTAGTCATATTATTGTTGTCTGAGTTTTATGTATAGCTCCCCATCCACACAACTGAAAGCACAGTATGTACTATATATTTCCTCTGATGCACTTGCAGTGATCAAATCTAAGCTGGCTCTTGTGTAAGCCAGAAAGGAAATAGAAGCAGCAGTTCTTAGAAGGGGAGGAAAAGGAAAGCAAGCAAACATTAAAGACACATTCATTTAATGTGAAGTGAAAGATCAAGAGTGTGTACCGCATCAGAATAGTATGGGAAGTGCCATTCCACAAGTACCAGACAAAAATCTATAGTAATTGGCAGTGCTTTATGTTCATGTATTATGTTCCTTGGCTCAGCTTCTGCCAGTTGTGATGTTTATTAAAATACTTCCTGCAGTACAAAGGATAACTCTGAAATATTCCCATTAAGGAACACTGAGAAGAACTGCCAGTCTACAGTTGGCGATGTGCTTTATGTCTAGAGTAAAGGTGGAAGGACTGATACAGACAGCAGGCAAACAATTTTGTAATTGGAACAAAAGGGCTGTCTGTTTTAATTCAGAAGGAAAATGACAGCTGATGGCGCAGCCTGGAGTGCTTCCTGGGTCTCTGATAATCTTAAGAAGTCACTACTGGAAGCTTTGGAGGATGTGAGGACATCCAACTACTTGGAGTTTGCTCATCAGGTTCAGCAAGGGGAGTCAGAATGCTCGATTGTGAATATGTAATACGAGTAAGAGTAAAGATTCAGTATCTTAAAATATTCCCTAATTTCTCAACTTTTGCTTTCACGTGTGAGAGTTGAAGTGATGATGATGTACAGTCATATATTCAGTCAAGTGACTTCAAAGTATCAGCTCACCATGCATCTGATGAGACGTTGCAAATATTCTTATGAGCCATCCTAGCCAAAAGTATATGTCAAGTGAGTTAAGACAGATTAGTTCACTGTGGAAAAGATTTGATCTAAGTGCATCTAAGCTGCCCTGACTACTGCTTCGGAGCCAACATTATCACACTTGTCAGTACTGCTGGAACACCTGAGTGTTGTCAGTGTTGTCACACCCTTACTTTGAAGCATAAACATTTGCCAGTCTTGTGTATAAGCCATTCTTTCAGGTGAAGAGGGATTGTCAGTAGAGCCTAAGGAGGAAAAAATATCTGGAGTCCAATGAAATTCAGTGCAAATTGAATGTTTAAGTAATTAAGACTCCACTTAAATTATCAAGGGCTCAGGAAAAAATCAGATATTGCTGTTGTAAATTCTAATAATTGAATACAATCAAGTCCTACTTCAACCTCCCCCCTAATCTCATTTTATTCCATAAAACATAGTTTACCTAAGATTTTACAAGTGATTCATTTCTCTTGACAGATATGATGTTACATTATTTTCTTACATTTGGATTGTCATCAGTCATCAAGTCAGAGTTAACGCAAAGTCATTATACTGAGCAGTTGTAATTTTTCCCTTGGAAAAACCACTGAATCCTTACCTCAGTTGGCTTTTCTCTACGTACAGAAATAAAATTAAATACTCCAACAGAGTGAAGCCCAGCATTTGCACTCACTGGCTGCTGCGCAGGCATCAGTTTTATCCTAGAAACATGGAATGCCTTGGTTTGTAAAGGATTTTTAAAGATCATCTTGTTCCAAGCCCACTGCCATGGGTAGGGACAAGGTTCCTCTAGACAAGGTTGCTCAAAGCCCCATTCATCCTTAAACACCCTCAGAGATGGAGCACACAGAGCTTTCCTGGGTAACCAGTTTCCGTGCTTTACCACCCTCATAATTCAGAATTTCTTTCCAACGTCTGATTTAAACCTACCTTCTTTTAGTTTAAAACCATTACTCCCTTGTCCAGTCACTACCCTCCCTGATAAGCAGTCCTTCTTCAGGTCTCCTAAATGACTGAGAGTTCCTCAAACCAAATGAATCCACACATTGCAGTGTGGATTTCAAGGGAAAGCTCACAGGGGAGTTTTTTGACGGTCTTTGTCGACTTCCTGCACAACATCCCCTTGAACCAAGAGATTGTCTTGGAGGAATGCCACATTATTAATTAAGCCTCTGGTGCTTCCACAACATTCATCAATTAGTAAATTGTTATGCAAAATATGAATCTTCCTAAAATCATATTTTGGTCTCATAGATTTGCCTGGTAACATGGCTTCAAGCTGCATGCAAAGTTTTCTGGCTTTTTTTCTCTGGGGACTAGAAAACTCTGTGTTCAGACACAGAACTTGATGGAGGCTTATACAATCCATCAGACGCTTTATTGGCCAAAGGAGAATCAAGGATTAGAGGCTTAATCCTTGAAGCAAATTTTATTTCCTAACTTTGATATTACCCACAAAACAAAGTCTCTATAAACCCAGATGTAGGATTTACTGGCTGCACTTTTCCAACTTGAAAGCAAATCTTTACCATTTTATACTGCATTTTATGAGAAAATGTGAGCTCATCATAGTTCTTCTGTACAGAACTCGTTCTCAGCTTCTTTTGCATTTGATCTGCCTTGACCAAATGGCCTGACAAACACAGACAGCACCTCAGGAGTGGCAGGACTAAAAGTGGTAAAGAATTGGATTGCAGATCTAATAAGATCAGAATGAGGCTTTGGCAGCTCGGTATTATTTCTAATCAAATTTATCCAGTATTCATGCTTAAGCTAGAGTGAGACAATTTTTAACTGTTGCCAACTGACCCACCTATTATGATAGGTTTTGTGTTTGTTTGTTTGTTTGGCAATACATATGGAGTTTTGTATGCTCAATAAAATTGACCACCTTTTGAAAATAGATGTATTTTCATCTTGCCTTTGAGATAACTACACCATGGATTTGGGAGAACTGACCAAAGAGGGCTACAAAGTAGTATGAGCAACAGGAAAGGCTAGATGACAAATGAGACATTATTACTGCCAGGGCTGCCTAGGAGGCTGTCCCTTATATAGTGGGCTGGACTGTTTTACTGGAAAAACTGAATAGGATAGCAGAAATATCACTTGACTGAACCTGTTTTATGAAGGACTGGGATCCATATGCTAACAGAGCAAGATATAAGTATTCAGGTAACAACAAAAATGAAGATGCATAATCTTTCCAGCCCTCCAGCTTTGGTGACAACCTACTTTAAAACATGGAAATGAACATTAGTGTCAAGTAGAGCATGAAAAGTGGTGGTCAGGGAAGACAGAAAATTTAAACGAGGCAAAAAAATATGGAAAACAATCTACTGTACTAGTGTGGTAATCAGCTACACAAAAAGTAGGGCAAGGGGAACATAAAGTCATGCTTGAGTTAATCATATAGTGATACACTGCATAAGCACTAGATTTTTTAGATACACAAAGAGTGTCAGTAGGCAAAAAATTAGGGAAATGTCAGTTTCTTGGCTGAACTCAATTTAACATAAATGAAAGTTTTACTCACTACGACTGCTGGGACAAGAATGTTCCTGACATGAAATACTTGATAGAAAACTGAATTTTAAGAAAAGAATATAATTAATTCTTTTTGAAAAAAAAAAGAGAAAAAGAAAAGAAAAGAAAAGAAAAGAAAAGAAAAGAAAAGAAAAGAAAAGAAAAGAAAAGAAAAGAAAAGAAAAGAAAAGAAAAGAAAAGAAAAGAAAAGAAAAGAAAAGAAAAGAAAAGAAAAGAAAAAAAGAATACAAATACATGCAATGGAATTTTTTGCACTACTAATCAGAAGAATATTTTTGAACATGAGTGGGGGAAGGTCAACAAGAAAAAAAAAAAGGAGAAATCTTATAGTCTTCCTGGAATAAATTCTGCCTCCTTTCCATGGGTACTCACAGGAAGTATAAGTACAGCAGGGGAGAACGTGCCTTCATAGTTACTGAGGTTTTTGCCATAAAACTGACTGTGAAGGCATTTCCCATACCAACTAGCACAAACTGTGCTGTAAACTGGAAATGACAGGAGACCACTTTCACCCTGACTATAGCACATTATGAGAACAGCAGCAAAGCCCAGGGTTGCCTTGACCTAAAGAAAAGCCAAATAGTTTGGCAGAACATGCTGTAGGTTCTTCCAAATAAGGAATTTTCTTCTGATCTCTGGGCATATTTCAGCAGAACTATTTTTAAACATAATGTCCATGCTTTTCAAGTACTTTTTTTTAATTGGGAAGCAGAAAATGTAGAGAAAGTAGAGTAATTCCTGTTCATATTATTCCATTTTTTAAAAACAGTCTATTTCTGGTGTCAGGAATATCAAATAACACTAGTATATGTATACAGCAGACGGGAATAATAACCATGTTTCTTAGCTCATTAAAGATGCTGAATTCTGTGAAAAGAAGAGAAACAAAAAGCTAGGGTTCTTTATCTTTCCTCCTTCAATTCAGTAAAAGAAGTTATCATACAAAGGAGTTAAGCTAGTGTACAAAAAACAGCAAAAATGATGCAGAATTACTATTCTTCATTGTTTTTCAGCTTTCCAAGAACTCACACACAACTTTCCGTAGCAAGATGAGGACTGCTCCAAAAGCAATACCTCCTATTTTATGATGCTGGCCCAGAAAAATAGAGGCAGACATTGTTGCAATGGCAGTAGAGGTTGAACCTTCCAGTCAATATTCCTTTACATTTTGTTGCTGTGTGAGAAATGTAAGCAGAGGAGCAGTCTGACAAAATGGCATCTGAAATGGAAGTTTGCATGAAGCAAAGGTGTGGAACTGAATTCTTACATGTGGAAAAAATTGCACCCACTAACATTCACTGATACTTACTGAACTTTTATGGAAGACAATCAGTGGATGTGAGCACAGTGAAGAGGTGGGCAGTGCTTTACAACAATGGTGGCCATGATGTGAAAAACAGGTCATGTTCCAGATACCCTTGCAATCACGAGCACAGCATGCAAGCTATTGTTCGCTGCTGGTAAAAATGCATAGTTAATAGCAGGGACTATGTTTAAAAAGAGTATTTTGTAGCTGATTACTTGTTTTATCAAATAATGTTATAATGCTTCCATGGAAAAAAATAGGAGGAATGAATTTTGGAGCAACCAACATAATTCCAGTGCCTGTACCCCCACAGAAGTATTAGTATTAGTATTAATTAGTATTAATATCAATTTGGTACCTTTATCTATATAGAAGAATCTCAAATGACATTAAAATATGAATACATTTTCTGTGTGCTCCTATGTAATAGAAGTAACAATGGCTATGAAAGACAGAACTGTGCATCGTTACTAACAACACTGGTTAATAATTGCCATCAGCATAGAATTGCAGGGCAGCCAACAATCCTGGGCCAATAATGTGAGTTACACCAGTTACTTGCTAAGTAGGACCCTTGGTTTAAAGGAAATTCATGTGAAGAAACACTTAAATTTTTTAAGCCCACTGATTCCAAAGAAATTTCACCCAGAAAGGCTAAATTTTCCATTACTTTTTTTAGCCAGGAGTTGGTAACGGAGTAAAGAGATCAAGGTTGTTGGTTTTTTTTTTTTTCTTCTTTTTTTTTGGTTATGATGGTTCTCAAGAGCTGATGTTGCTCAAGGAATGCGCTCAATGGTCTGTCTGAATGTGGTTACTCTGGTTTCAACAGGTAAAACTGTTCAGATATATGGATGATAGCCATGTTTTGCTATTTGGCTTCAAGGCCAATGAACACTTATTTCTGAGAGCAGATGCAGTTGCTGATAGTGCACAGAAGTTATGAAAGACCCGATATTAGTTCTGTTGTCGGCCTGTGATACAAATCAAATCTGCCTTCTGTCCCTGCCTTGCTTATTTAATGTGACATAAGAACATAAAAAGTCCTTTCTGAACCATATTAAAGGTTTAGTTAGACCAAGATCTTTCTTTGACAAAGAACAAAAACCTACAGATAAGTTTAAGAAAGAGGCTTACCAAGAGTTCTCTCTCACCTTCCAGTAATTTTATGTTCATGGACTTCATGAGGCAAAAGTTCTATTTCACAATTCAATCACCCCTCATAGGCAACACTTCTGTCAATGTCAAGCCGGCTAAACCCTTAGATCCCCAGAGTGCCTTGAAGCACTGAGGTCTGTCTTACATTCACATTGTGTGAGAGCCAAGTCCTCTTGTTTACTTTCAGTCTGACAACTGTTACTTTGATTTCATGTCATTGCACTGCAATAGAGAGCAGTGAATGATAGTTCTCTGATTATCCTCTCTATGTAACTCATGATTTCATAGATCACTTTCCTCTGGGACCTCTTTATTGATTTCTCTTCCAGAAGGGAATGCATATTTGATAGTTCCTCTTTCAGATGTCATTCCATAATTCTGGTCATCTTTGTGCTGTCTCTCCTTTTCCAGTTCTTCTTTTTTTTTATTTTTTTTTTTTTTTTTTTTTTTTTTTTGAAAAATTATTTTTTTTTTTTTTTTTTCCACACTTCTAGAAGTTTTTTAGTATCTTAAGGATGGCAGATATACCTTGAGGAACTTGTGTATTGTCTTGCGCATAGTTGATCTGGTGCTGCTGTTATATAATATAAAGGAAGATTTGTAGATCCAAGGCAAGATTTATGCAGCTATTGAGGTTCCTTTCAAGGCAGTGGGTGACAAACTATATTTGCAGAAGCATCTCAGAAGACTAGATACTTAAGTCCTCTTAATGGTCTTACAAATGTAGTACAACCTTTTTAGTGTCACTGATCTTTTGGATAAGAGCCAATAGGTCAGTGTTTACAAGCAATCAATGATACCATATGCATGTATAAAACAGCACCATTACTTTCCTGGTACAATCAGTATCCAGATATGACTTATCTGCAGAAACAGAGGGAGTATGGCAAACATAAATAATGTGAATGTTGATGATGCACAAGGGAAACCTAACCTGTGAATATAAAAGAAATCATAAAACAGCAAAAAGAAGGGAGATTCAGCAGCATAAGATTAATAAACTGTAAGAAATGAGCTTGAGAAATTAATGAAGTTCTAAAAATCCTTGCAAAGAAAGATGCATTGCTCTTCCTTGACAAGCATTATACTTCATCCATACAGATGACTTTCTGTTTCAATTAGTGTTTTGCTAAAGAGTGATCTGGCCAAGTGTCGGGTCCTGCACTTTGGCTGCAACAGCCCCTTGCAGTGTTATAGGCTTGGGGATGAGTGGCTGGATGACTGTGAAGAAGAAAGGGATCTGGGGGTGTTGGTTGATGCTCATCTGAACACGAGCTGACAGTGTGCCCAGGTGGCCAAGAGAGCCAACGGCTTCCTGGCCTGCATTAGAAATAGTGTGGCCAGCAGGAGCAGGGAGGTGATCATCCCCCTGTACTCAGCACTGGTGAGGCCGCACCTCAGTTTTGGGCCCCTCACTACAGGAAAGGCGTTGAGGTCCTGGAACGTGTCCAGAGAAGGGCAACAAAACTGGTGAGGGGTCTGGAGCACAAGTCTTATGAGGAGCGGCTGAGGAGCTAGGATTGTTCAGTCTGGAGAAGAAGAGGCTCAGGGGAGACCTCACTGCACTTTACAACTTCCTGAAGGGAGGATGTGGTGAAAAGGGATTTGGCCTCTTCTCCCAGAGAACGAGCAGGACACGGGGTAATGGCCACAAGTTATATCAGAGGAGGTTTAGGTTAGACATAAGGAAGAACTATTTTTCTCAGACAGTGGTCAGGCACTGGAATGGCTGCCCAGGGAGGTGGTGGAGTCGCCGTCCCTAGCAGTGTTCAAGAGGCATCTCAATGACATGCTGTGTGATATGGTTTAGTGCTTGTGGTGGCAATGGTGATGAGGAGGAGATGGTTGGACTGGATGATCTTATAGGTCATTTCCAACCTTGTGATTCAATGGTTCTATGATTCTATGATTCTATGATTCTATGATCTTGAAAACCTGTTTTAAACTTTTTGATTCCTCCCAGTTTCATTATATAAAGAAAAGATCATGACATATCAGACCAGTAAATTTTCTGGCAGCTTCAAAACTGTATAGGCATCACTGCCTTTATTTTGGAAAGAAGGGAAAACGTGAGTTACAAGCTCAAATGCTCAATTACTGAGAATTTTTCTGATTTCTTTAAGCTTTGTGCAACTAAATTGCTACTTTGAAATAGAAACTGTCCACTGGATAATCAAGACAGCAAACACATCTGCCCATTTTTTTTTTTTAAATGCTGAATTTTGTGAAAACAATTCATCTGACCTCACCAATTATATTCTTCTTCTTCTTCTTCTTCTTCTTCTTCTTCTTCTTCTTCTTCTT
>NW_024962334.1:39441505-39496997 GCF_019238085.1 Lagopus leucura | reverse complement strand
TCTTCTTCTTCTTCTTCTTCTTCTTCTTCTTCTTCTTCTTCTTCTTCCTATTATTATTACTATTACTATTATATTTGCTTACTGGGCTGAGAAGAGAAAAATAGCTGAAATAAATTCTCAAGATATGATTCCTTCCCATTTTGAACCAACTTAATGTGATTTACTGGTTAAAAACACTGAAAACTGGAAATGGCCAGATGGAATACTGGTACAAAGAAGCTGACATTCTTGACAAGAGGCACCCAGCGCACAACCTAGGCTTATAATGTATTTTCATTTAGACCTGATGTTTTTATTTTGCCTATGAAGTTTTTTTGATATCATACTTTTTAGCACATTCTGTACAGGCAAACATAGGATAGAATGAGTTATTTTCAGCAAACAACTCATTCATCATAAGCAGATTTTACCAGGGAAAAAGCAAGGAAATAGCTACCCTTCCATTTGCCCTGTAAGATGCACAGATTTTTTTTCAGTGGATGGAGTACTGTTTTTTTGTCTGTGTTACAGCTGCGCTTGATCTTGACTGGAGAATCAGGTCCATTGGACTCAATATTAAAGTAACTGTGTGAACTCCATGGTGCATGTAAAACAAGATGTCAAGGGAAATTGTTCTTTGCTCTTCAAATCAATAAATTCCAATGGTGATATTTTGAATTATAGTGAAATTATAGAATCATAGAATCATTAAGGTTGGAAAAGACCTCTAGGATCATGACTGTTTACAAGTAATTTATCCATCTGTTGTTATAATTTTTGTGTGTGGTTGTACCACATGTTTTATTGCAGGCAGAATTCGTGTCCCTCCAAGAGAGGACTGTATAATCTCCTTTTACATCAGGAGGTCTATGAAAGCACAGATGAATGCAGAGTACATACTGGTGAAAAACTGGGAAGTTTACAATAAATTTACTTGGTTTAATGTCAATGTTACTGTCTTTGGCTTATAATAAATGAACTTTAGAAAGGATTTCACTATAACAAACACTTCTGATAACATAATACAGTGAAAAATGAATTTTTACAGGCCCTTGCTCATGTAAACTGTAACAGCAATTGGATACAGTGTCAGGTGAATGGCTTATGCATTATAGAAGAGCATGAACCAAACACTTCTATTGACATTGTACAGAAGTCATTACACTTTCAATTGATTTATTTTAATATTGCAAACACTGTTGTCTTCTCAATGGAATATTTTTTTCCTCTGTTTTTTTTTTTTTTTTTTTTTTTTTTTCCCAGAAGATTTTATGCTGTCGTGCAAACTGTTGCTTTAACAAGTTTAAAAATATATATTTTTTACATAGTCAAGTTGTTGATCCCTTTCAATTAGGAGGTGAACAGAATAATAATTGTTTCAGGATCACTTATACACTCGACTGACATATAGTCAGATACAGCTGAAGATTTTTGCATAGTATGGCAGTATCCTTTTCATGTGACAGAGCATGTACTGCATCTGCTGTGCGGTCTACAAACCCATGTTCTTTAATTTTTTTCCTTATCTTCCCTTATCCGAACCATTCTTTTCCATACAGTTATTCTTTCAGACATTTATCTTGCTCACTGGCATGAAAAATAACAGCACTTCAGTGTGCGCCACTGCCAGAGTGCACAGAAAAATAAATAGTTCTGAAATATATTTGACTAGATAAACAATGAAGTTTAATTTTCCCCCATTTGATTTACCTAAAATAACTGAATATCTGAACTGTCAAATCTTTTATCTTTATTGATTTTGTAGGTTGTCCTGATGTCAGAGCTACTGTGAAGAATTTTTGAAATTCCCTTTTCATGCTGTGATTCAGCCCTAAACTCGTGCGATTTAGGAGACATGTTTTTATGCATTCTTTGTTATAGATACATACTTCAAAGTATTTCCAACTTGGAGCTTTTGTAAGGCAGAGCCCCTCTTGCAGTGAACAAACAAGGCATGCTGCATTTGCTGCTATGTAATTTAATGCCACAGATAGACTTTTTTATATTATTATTATTGTAGTTTGCTCCCATGTTTGTGGCCATCACAGATACTTGAGATACCAGATGCTTGGCCTAGAGCACCTGATGTCCTTAGCTTAACTTGGCATACTGGTGTTCAGAAAAAAGTAGAGCCTGGGAACTGACTCACTTGTATGACTACATAAACAAGAAACCAGGAGGGATGCAACACCGTGTAAAAACAATTTGGTCCAGCAAGACTTACAGTACAAGTCACAGGCCAGCCACAATCAGCTGATTAACAAAGTATGCTAACAGCTGGGTTAGGTACTGACAGCAATGCAGAGTTGCTGTGTATTTCCTTCCTTTCCTGTGGAGGTTGTTAAACATAACACAAAGATGCTATTTACTAGTTCCACCTGCTCAGGATTAAGGATGATCTAATCTGATGATGTCCAAGGTCTTGGTGTTTCAATTTCTGGGTTTTGAGAAAATACCATACTGTAGATCTGAAACATTCAAAAAATTGCTTGTATAATGGTACTTTCTGTTTCATACAGTGACATAAATAATAGTTTGCATTTGTTTCAGGAAACTTAAATGTCAGTGTTATTCATAAATCAGAAGACAATATTTCCAGGTTTTCAGTTTAGCAGGATACATTTCTCATTTCTTGACCCTGGGAAAAAAAGGGACCAAGAAGAAGGAATATTTATACCTCTTACATATTCTTTATTAATCTTTGTTGTTTTATTTGTATCATAATCTAGAAAGACAGGCTCCTGAGCAAGAACTAAAATGGCAGATCTCTTTGAAAGCTAGTAAAGAAAAGCACTTTTTTGTTTTCCACTTTTCCTTTGGTGTGTGTGTAAATGCCTTTTAAAAAAATAAAAAATGAATTGAGCCATTTGTCTTAAAAAAAAAAAAAAAATTGACATTTTAATGGAGTTGTTTTTGGAAAGAATCGACGTTTAATATTAAATTCAACATATGGTTGTGGTCAAATTGTGCACATACTGTGTAAAATGTATGAATAACATCTTACTACATTCTCCTGGCCGATATATGGAGAGAAGGTTGATTAATTTAACTAGTGTCCCTTAATCTCCTGCTTTGGCTTCCATCCCATTCTTCAAGGGTTGATAAATCTTACATCCCCTGAGGAGTATTGCAATTCCTAATAGTCTTATGCTATTAGAAAGAAGCAAGGCTCAACTGTACCAAAATGTTCAGCACATGAAATTGTATAAATAATTTAGCTTTTCCAATTTATTTTTTTTTTTTACAGCTTTTCTTTACAAACCATGATAAGAGAAGTTAGCTCAGTCAACTGTAAGTGTAAAAAAAATAAAAAAAGAAAACACTGTTCAGGGGAATTGTATGCAAAAATAGGGCTTTTCTTGTCACTGCATTCACCACTGTGGTAGGTGAGTGGAACCAAGGTCATTCATATATTTGACCCCTTTTAAAAAGAGGAATTTATTTTTCATAGAGCAAATGTTCTCTCAGGCCCGCCATCTACTTGCATCACGGTACTGCATAGTCCATGGTATTCCATAGTCTGAAATTACTAGTTTTGGTATGGAATAAGACTCCCTACTGCCACAGATTTTCTGTGCAGCTGCAGATAAATCAGTCCACAATTTCCAGTAGACTCAGATGCACAGTCATGCTACTTGTACAAATTCCTCTGTGTCAGATGACCCATAGTAATTTCCCATGTCCGTACTCACAGCCCATAGCAAATTCAGCTTGAGTTAGCCTATGATGAAGAAAGTTTAAGGTAAATATCATAACCTTGCATTTGCTATTGGCTGAGTTAGCACAAGGACAGTCACTGTGTCTCAGATAATGCATATTGAATTGTTGAGCTGCAATAACTAGCTCATATGGCTGAGATTTATACCTCATCTATAAATGATCTTCAAGGAGAGTTATAAGGATAAATGCTTTCTAAAAAGAAGTAATGAAACGAACTGCAAGAAGTCTAAAAAATGGGAACTGTAAGAACCATGAAGGCATTCAAGGGAGACAAACTTCTCAAACATAAAAAGGTACAGCATTAGGCATATCTGAATAAAGATACATTTTTTTCAGATATAGCAAAACATACAAATTAATTGTTTATTTTCCTATTAAATAGTATAAGAAATGAATATTTAGGTTCAGTAAATATAAACATCTTTTGTATTAATTTGAATCTCCTGGAGCAGACTATTGTCTTCATTCTGGCAAAACTGCTTCAATTAGGGAGATTTTTGCAGTATCTGTTTCTACAAAATAATATTGTAACTTCAGTAACACATTAGACTCGTGAAGGTTATAAAAACAGGACTTGATTCATGATTTCTCTTTATGAATAGTAATGTTTTGAATTGTTATATGTTATTCAGAAATCTTTCTTCATACATAGTAAAGTAAGGTCTTATTAGATCTGAGGTAGGTAAATAGTCTTATACCTGTGGGAAAAGAAGGGACTTACAGAATTGAAAATGAGTGTTTGCAGGAGTAGGTCTCCTAGTGAATGTTCGTTCTGTGGTGTTTGGTGCAGAGGGCACAGGAGCTTTAGAGAGAATTCAGGTAAAGTAAGGTGCTGGTGAGCTAATGGATGTACTGGTTCATATGGCAGGTGAGTACCTGTTGGCTGTTAAGGTTTGGACATGCATCATATTGGGTCTCCAAGCGCACCTGAAGCTTCAGTCAGAGGGGAAGTTAGAAAGGCTGAGGCTCAGGCCAGCAGCAGTGACCTACCAGACTCCAGCGTGAAAGTGTCACAGTGAGGGACAGAAGTGCAAGGCTAAAAAGACAGCGTGATTCACAGTGAGGTTTGGTTTATTCCCTGGGACAAATTTTCTTGTGATGTTTTGTTCAAAGCATGCCACTTTTCAGTCACATGGAAGTAGCCGATTGTGGGGAATGTCTTGCAAAGGACATGTTTTGAAAGCTCAGCCTCATGAGGTTTCGTAGGTTTTAATTGTAGAAAAGTGCTCTGAAAATAAAGGAATGGACCAAACACTGTGGTCCATGGTTGTTGAGGGCCTCATAACACCTAGGAATGTACTAGAATACAGAGGTTTTATACTCTGACAAATACTGTAGAAGTAGAGTCCAGAAGTCCAAAGTGGCAAATTTCATTCATTTAGAGCTCATTTCTTTTCAGTTAGAATAATTAAATCATAGAATCATATGATTGTTTGAGTTGGAAAGCATATTTGAAGGTCATCTAGTCCAACTCCTGTGCAATGAACAGGGACAGCTACAGCTAGATCATGTTTCTAAGAGTCTGGTTGAGCTTGACCATGACTTTTTCCAGGGATGGGACATCCACCACATCTCTGGGCAACTTGTTCCCCTGTCTCACTAATTTTATTGTAAAAAACTTTTTCTTATCATCCTATCTAAATCTCCCCTTCTTATAGTTTCAAACAATTTCCCCTTGTGCTGTCACAACATACCCTGCTAAAGACTCTTCTTTCTTACAGCCCCCCTTTTAGATACTGAAGGGACCAGTTAGACTCAGAATACCCAGTTCTGATATTTGCACAGCCCAAGTGCTTGGGGATACCAAGTCAGAAGCAATATAATCCAGGTGGTGGGCTTTTTGGTCCATTTTTTACCACTGTTCTGAGCCCTAGGCAATTTTAAATCATTTTGGACACACACCCATATCCCGTTATTCCTAACAACATGGGTTTGGTCTAAAACCAGTACCTAAAGGGTGGCCATAAAAAAGAAGGGATAGACTATTTAGCAAGGGCAAGGGGAAATGGTTTCAAACTAAAAAAAGGGGTGATTCAGATTATATACAAAGAAAAACCTTTTTATAATAAGGGTGGTGAGGTGCTGGTACAGGATGCTCAAAGACGTGGTAGATATCCCATCCCTGAAGACATTCAAGGTCAGGCTGGATGGGGCTCTGAGCACCTAATCTAGCTGTAGGTGTTCCTGTTCATTGCAGGAGAGTTGGACTAGATGACCTTTAAGGGTCCCTTCCAACTCAGACAATTCTCTGATTCTATGGTCCTGTATAACTGGATATACAAGGCCTTTGGGGAGGACCTCCAAAAACTGCTGCAGACTAAAAGCCTCCAAGAGTCTATCTTATGCCTCAAAGTTATTTTAATTCTAAATTATTTTAAGATCTATGCATTTTTAGCCAGAAAAAAAAGAATATAGCATTCCAACTCCAAAGAGTAGGATAAAACCCGTATAACTGCCTCTTGTTCCTTTAAAAAATACTGGTGTATTTATTCCTCTATTCCTAGATTCATGAGCATTGTATTTCATATGCTCGCTGTAATAACACCACAAAAGACTCCATAAATGCAGTAGTCAGTGGGGAACGCTGTGCAGGCTTGTGATTTTACACTTCTCTAAGCCAGAAAATCTAAATGCAAAATATAGCATTCAGAGTCACTGAGTGGGGTTTTGTGATGTTCTCTGGAGGATGCTGGATTCATAAAAAAATGAATGGATTGCGGTCATCGATAGAGTTAGTTTTTTCATCTGTGACAGGCATACAATGTACACTTGCTAACGTGCTTCATATTAATAAACACCTAAGTATAATTCATTGCAGGTTGCAGCTATCAATCAGTAATAGCCTTCATTTTGTTCGGCTGTCTTGGGTGAGAGAGCATCAGGAGTGGGGGCTGATGTAAGGAGGAACTGCAGTCCTTGGATCCTCACACTGCAGTATAAAACATGTCACACCTTGGCTGCCCATTGAGATGTGTGACCCCATCATAGGGCAGAGCAACCTTGTCACCTGCCAGCATTGCTCTGCCTGCCTGCGTTCTGCTGGGAAACTCCCACCTATGGATGACTTTTTCCTAATCCTGCCAGAGACCCGATTCAAGTCCCATTGAAGCTGATGAGTATTTTATTTTCTTCCCCATCCCCCAACTTCAGTGGGAGCTCTCACAGTCAGTCAGTCTCTGAGCTTTCCTCTTTCTGCCTAGGAAATGGGAATAAACACGCCTAGCTCAAAGAATTGCTTTGAGGATTAATTAGAGAGCTTTTGTCAGGCATTTTGAGAATAAAACATGCTGAACATGGGTATTATTACACACCTGGTGGTGTGTGTGTGTGTGTGTGTGTGTGTGCATTTTTTTTTCCACACAAAATGAACAGTTTTATACTTTTATGGATAAAACTTATGCATCAGATCATCTGTATGCCTACATCAAAGACTGGGCGAATGAACTCCCCCAGACAGTCCTCAGGGGATACACAGCTAAGCAGAGGCAAAAGCAGAGGGCAGCAGAAGCAGGCGGAGATGTGGAGAGGGAGATGAGGAAATCAGTGGAGAAATTTAGGAGAGGGGGAATCTCTTTCTCTACAAATACGTATGCATAAACTCTGCTGAATCACAGGCTAGCCATGTAAAAATACGGTATTTCAAAATTCTTTTCGCATTATAATTTAGCCATGCATTATGTTTTATGGTGACATGACCTCTTTGTTTAGAGATTTTTGGTGTATTCTATAACAGCCTTTGTCCAGCACTAATAGTAACTCTCGTTAATTTTTGGCATTCCACACATATTCATTCAGTCATTGGAATGTGCATAGCTTAAAACTAGCACATTGTAACTGAACAAACAGTGGATTAAATGTGCCTGTTTTGTCTTCTTCACTAAGCTAGGTGGGATCAAAGCTACCTCCTTCTGTGCCATAGTTTAATTACATTTTTATTCTGAGTGCCAACATTTTACAAAATGAAATGAAGCAACGACAGGAGAAAATGAAGCATTCAAATAGGCTTTAATCAGGTCTTGGAAGGATAATAGAAAACAACTGAAGCAGGTTTGTTAATTTATTTGGTTTCAGCCCATTGTAAAACCAATACACATAGCTGTTATTTCAGCGATGATCAGCTATAGTCTGTCTGGGAGCACAAGCAGAGTGAATAGCAGGGTAACAGCATGTTTAGATGGCCTCACAGAGGTACGTGCTATGCTGCAAGTGACAGACAATTAACATAGGGATGAGGAAGCGACTGCTGTGTGTGAATGAATGGTGCATAAGCATCAGCAGTAAACGATGGTCCCTATCTATGCAATTAGCTGTAAGCTAAAAGCAGGCAGAGAGCAATGGCACATTACAGTTATTGCCTTTGTGTTCTGTAATCTGGAGCGCAGACACATTTCTCAGCATTTCCTAGTCACTACCATCATCCTAAATGTTTAGAAGACATGGATTAGATTTAAATGTGAGAGGATTTCCATGTCTGTAATTGGACAGGTTTAGCCCACGTCTCATTTAAAATGGTACTATGAACATCACTTACAGGAATGTGGTCACTGCAATGATAGACCTTATCAATGTGTTGAATCCTCAGGGTAAAACTAATTCACTGGCTACATGCAAAGGCAGTAAGGAAGAAGGAAAGAAAGAAAATAAAAAAATAAAACATAAAAAAAGCAAAAATCCAAACTCTGGAATCAGCTAACTTCTGCTTCTCCTCTCTAAAATCTGAAATGCTAGCAGGAAGTGCTGTGATAATTATTCCTTCTAACAGCTGGCACTTCAACCTTCCTTCACACCAGGGGAAGTCAGCATACAAGAGCTGCAAGGCGAGGTGGGCTCCCAGGGGAGGTTTTGTAGCTGAAGATAGCACTTTCCTGCCACATTTGGGAAAGAAATAAGATTAAAATGCAAACTGCTTTCTGCACGAACCACCTGTGCTTCTCAGGGACTTTTTAAAGATGAGCCATGAGTTGGGAGGCCTCTCCATTTGTAGTACTTTTCTCTCCTAACCAGCTAATGCAGCTGCCCTTCTCCCATCTCCCACTTTCCCCTCCCCCCTGGATATTCTTTCTCATCCCACGTCTCTTACCCCAGTTCTGCCAAAGATGGGGTTTGTAGGGAATTGTGTTGACTCAAACCAGAGCTGGGCTGAGCTATAGTGAATCTGAAAGTAACACAAAATGCAAAAGTGGAGAGAAAAGGTTATTTCTGACAACAAATCTGAATGCCATCAAGGACCCTGATGGTTCCTGAAGTAGTTCCATGGCCACATGGGTAGCAAGAGGCATCCAGCAGCTGAAGGTGGAACAGCTGCAGAAGGAAATATCTTTAACTACAGTATAAAAGGAGAAGGATATGAGCTGAAAGAGAAGTGAAGAGGATCAACACAAAGTAAATAATTATGGTGAGTGAACACAGCTATAATGAGGATGAAAAAAGGGTGTCAAACAACTTTGTGTCTCTTCAGTGATTTCCCACAATACTGAGTGGTGGTTTACTACCTTTACTTCCTTCACTGATATATAATATTTGAACTGTACTTAGAGATTTTCATTTTCTGGCATTGCTTTACAAATGTGATCGTTTTTGTATGCAAGCTTCATTTAGCCCCCTGTGCATTTGTGTTTTGACACAGACTTTAATTACATATTTATCTATTCTTTTTATTTATCTGTGTGTATAATTACTAAGTAGTTGTTTATATCACCTTTATTCAACGTACAGCTTCAGGTACTATTAATCACAATCTAAAGTCTCAGCTGAATACAATGTTATTAAGTTCCTCTTATGTTTTTTAATGGTGCTCTTTTTGTAATTTTTCAATTCTTCACAAACATTACAAATTTAGATTCACATCAGCCCTAGCAATTAAGTGTATTATTAACTCCATTTTACAGATGGAGAACTGGGTGGAAAAAAATATATATCCAAAGCAATCAAGACCTTGTATTAATTTATGATGACCACCTTAGACACCTAGCTTGTAATTTCTCAGATTCGGTAGTATTAAATAGATAATCTTCATTCTAGTCACATCTCTATCTACTTCAGCCCTCCAAACCTCTGAAAACCACACCCAGAAAACAGAACAAAAAAATATCAACAGCTGAGAGCTGATTGCAAATTGCTGTCTCTAATCCTAACTGAACACTGTGGCAGAGGTAGGAAGGTTGTGTATGTATATTATGCCTTCCATACCATTTTGAGTTAATTAAATCTTTGTATGAGTAGACCTAATTGTAGAGATTCATACTGCGAACATCTACATCTGAGATAGGCATATATGTTCCCTCTGCTGTCAACTGACCCCAGAGAGCTGCTTGTTCACCCTTCGCAGGAACCACCTGTGTCTGGCCAGCCCAGCACTGTGCTATGCAATCTCAGTTGGCTTTGTTAGGAATGCAGGCACCCAGCTCACATGTAGATATCTAGCTTGCAGACAACAGACTTATATTCCTGAATCTGCAGCAAAACCCCTCCCCATTGTATTTAGTAATGAAATGTTATGCTTTCTGCAGTATCATTCCTTTATCATTTCTTCAGTACCTTGTTTTCTGCAGCAAATTGAAACTAGGATGCCACAGACATTTTCATTCATCTTATATTTTCACTCACGTGGCACAGCCCATGCTTGCTGAGTTGTTAATACCTATTCATACCTAGTGGACATAGGTCTCTTTCTGTACACAAAGGCAGGTTTCTCTTTGCACACTTCATAACTGGGTTATATTTCATAATGCTGTATATTCCCATCTGACAAGACCTGATGCTATATCAGTATAGCTTCATCTCTGTTTTCACAGTCAAATCAAAATTTTGAAGTATGTGATTGTTGTGATGTTGACTAGTGAGAATGCAACTCACTAGAAAACTGGAAAACATAGGATAAATTTTAGTTATACAAAAATTAGGTTCCATTTTTTGATATGTTAATTTTCGATACTGGCCAATCCCTTAGTTACCGACTAGTCTAATAAATAAACTTTAATTTATATGATAATTATCATAGACCAAATGTCATAGAGCAGAATTGCAAGTCTTTTCTCTACTAGGAAAAGCAACAAGGAGGTGGTTGGATCCACAGAATAGTGTTCAAGATTGGGAAAAAAGGAAACATGAACTGTTCCCAGCTTCATTATTGACTTTTAGGTGGAATTTTATTAATAAATGCAGATGTGTGCACTGAAGACATCTGCATCTGGCTGCTGGCTCTTTGGATGATCAGCAAAGAACTAGTCAATAGAATCCAGAGGGCAATTCACTGCCTCCTAAATTAGACATCAGAAGTAGGACAGATGATTGGCACCCTAAAAGGGCATATTTGTCTCCAGTGACTATAAATGGAGCCCCAGGGACTCGCTTGATTTTATATGTCTACATTGTTGATGTCTGAAGTCAGGTGAGATGAATCCCACCCTCTGTATCCCCAGGCCACTTATTTCATCTTACTGTGCCTTTTATTTGTTTTTCTGAAAGATCTAGCACAATACCAGCAGCAGTAGTGTAGAATTAACACCGAGCTATGCCTTCACTAATTAGTTTCTCAGTAGAGCCTGTTTATAGATCATTGGGGTATCTCTATGTGGAATAATGTCTTGCAACTTAGAAATGCTTTGAATGCTATTATAATAGCAGGCATATGGTAAAGCTCAGTACCAACATCTTTCTTCTAACATTAGTTTCTGTTGCCATGTGGGTTCATTTCCTCTGAAGAATATTCTTAAATGATATCAGTCTAATATCAACATTATAACCTTTGTGGTACCAATGTTTTCATAGGAATCATGGTGATTTTTTTTTTTTTTTTTTTTTTTAAGAAAACCACTGTTTTTGTCTTACCTTTCTTCTGTCTCAAATTTATTTATTTATTTTGTCTGGAATACGCTGAAGCTGGAAGCTTCAGAAGCAGAAGCCTCGTGGCAAGCCAGAATGAATAATAATGCTGCATTCTGGGGATATTGCCAGGGAATGTCATACAGCATGCTCTACAGCAGCAGCTAAGGAACCACAGGTGGAATTGCAGGATTACTTGTTGCCAAGCTCAAGGCAAGCTTGGGAAGCAAAATGAACTCGGATAGAAAGTAGAGGGGAGATCCAGGTAGTTCCAATTTTCCCTGCCATGGAAACCTGTAGACTTGTATTTCATGTTAAGTCTACCATGTAGTAAGCCTGTACAGCTGTTATTCCCCATCAAATTTCTTTTTTAACCCATCTAAAAAGCAGTGGTACTTTCAATTATTTATGTTACTGTATCTCTGAGGTTTGCAATCTTTCCTTCTCTTTTTATTTCTGGGAAAGACCTCTTCGTTTCTTTCTCCAGCACTTCTCCTTGAGCTGTACTGCATGTGATACAATGCCACCATCTCAGAAACTGAGCAGCTATAAGCTCATCACCATTTGGACATTCAGAGTAGATCTTTTCTTTCTTCCCTTCAGAATATCCTCATATAGTCAGACTTCATGCTGATCTTTTCTAGATGTCAGACTCCTACACCTTTACTCACAGTTTTCAACACTTGCTAAGTGCTGTTGGAATCAGTGGGAATATTTTCTGGAGACATCTCCAAATTTGGTTATGAGAGAGATTGTTTGGAAGCAAAATCTTCAGCTTGACCTTAGTGTCAACCCAGAGATAAATAAAATGAAGACTTACTTTTTTTCACTGTAAAGACAGAATTATTTAGAGATAACTGTATTAGTGTATCTTCAAAAAGAAACATCTGTATCTTAACAGCATATAACAGCAAAATCTGTCTGATCATTTTTTTTTCCATGTCTACCATCAAGGGCTGTAAAAAATATAATTGAAGATTTATTGGAAATTAAAATAATAACAAGACAAAAAAGTATGCAGACTCAGCCTAAAGGTAATGAAAAAATCACCCCGAAACAAGCTGATGTTAGCCTTGGATGACCTTGGGATATTTTCACCATGCAGCAAAGATTAACCATGACTTATGTGTGGGTGGGGGGTGGTTGTGTGTGTGTGTGTGGGTGTGTTGTGTCAGAATAAAGAGGCCACTCTTTTTTTTTTGTTTACAGAGAAAAAATGAAACCCTATATTTTATATTTTGTCTTAGGAGAAGTGGAAGATAAAATCACAGGCTTACGTTCTAGCACTTTGTAAAAAAAAATGAATTGATTGTGGACCTTTTTTACATGGAGAATCCAACAGAATTTTCTCTTTAGAACTAGATGATCTTTAAGATCCCTTCCAACTCAAGGCAATCTATGATTCTACGATCCTCTTTTGTCATAAGAAGGAAGTAGTTAAGTGGGACATAGTTGTTTTGAATTTAGCAGCGTTTTAAATTTATCAGTGTCTTGTAATGGAAAATCTGGTGAAACTTCATTCGTTAAGGCAAAACTAAGGGGTTGTTTTAGGCACTAAATTAGATCTTAATTTCTTGATGATGAAATTATAGTGAAGCACAGCTCATTCTCAGGGTCTTGCAAAATGAATGTGAGAACATTTTTTCCATACTCTCAAAGTGAGGCATGAATTATAATAACAGCAATGCGGATTGTTAAAATGCCCCACAGTTAAGTGAATCTAACCGTACACACATTTCCCGAAAAAAAAAAAAAAAAAAAGTTGCCACACTCAAGCTGGTTTGCATTTTTTAAAAACATTTGACTAGCATCCACAAAAAAGTACCAGGTAAAAGTAAATATTTACTTTTAACTCCCTCCTGACATGAACAAGAATGACAATATGGAGGCAGTGGAAAAATGTAACATGTCAGTGGCCTCAAACTGGATCATTTTAATAGGCTGAGAAAGAGCTTGTTTTTGTCACAGAAAAGCCTGAAATGAAAAGTAGATGTTTCCAGAACATCCTGTCAGAAATAAAAAAGGTTTTCCTTACGCATGAGCCAGGAGCTGGCCCACTCCTTGGGCCTCTTTCTTTTTGTTAAGCACTGATAATTTCATGCTGTTTGTATTGGAGGAGGAGAGATGCGGGAGAAGAGAAAACCAATATGTTCATATGTAAACTCAGCCAGACATCAGCATAATACATGAACTAGCCAAAAATACCAGTAAGGATTTCAGGCTTATGTTCAAAGTGTAATATGACATTTTTCAAGAATGAAATTCAAGCCTGACTGAAATAGATTTTTTTCTTCTTTCACTTATGCCCAGATGTGCAATAGTATTTCTAATTCAATGTTTGTTAAATGACTATTACCTCAATTCATAGCATTCTGTTTTTCCATGTTTACAGTGGAATATGGAGGCACAAAATGTAAACACAGTTTTCTGTTAAACAAACAAACAAACAAAATATACATACATATAATCAGTGTGAAAAGTGAATTCATCTAAATGCAACTTGTCTATTACCTGCATATTCCAGAACAGTGATTGTTAAATATATAGTCTTTTGTTTGATCAACTGATGATTTATGTTTTGCCAATTCAGACAAGGAGCTTGGATTTTATTACATTTTATCTGAAGAAATTCTAACGTGAGACATCTCTTATATATGTACATATAGTATATATAGTTAAGAAAGCCGTTTTCAATCTTCTTTGAAAATAGTACAGTATATATATAGGGATTTTGAACTGCGACAAGTCAGACTAAGACTTCACTGACTAGGTCTACACTGACTTTAAAAGTTTCTTAGAGTAAGTAGATCTGTTGATTAGATGTCTCAGTGGAGGTATCTACATTTAGAAAAGATAAATCCCAATCTAGATTTTTAGAAAATCTCAATTTCATTTCAGTTTCCTTTTTCTGGATATTTGCTTAAGCAATTAAAACATATCTTGAACTTGTGTTTTAATTCCTAGTTAATCCTCTTCCCATCAGAGTACTGTAATCAGTTTATAATCATTTGCATTTTGCAGCATAACACTGAAACACATTGGTTTTTCCTCCTTGTGGGAATTGCATAATTTTCACATTGTTCTATGGGACAGAAACATTTCTTCAAACATCTGTATTAGAAAGATTAGCTAAATTTCCAAAGTCAAGCAGTCATGACACAGAAGAAAACCATCAGAATTTGTATCTCTTCAGACTCCTTTAAAGTAGACTGTTTCCTCCACTGCATACATGATACAGGCATTTTATATCACATCCTGAAGTATCACTGTTACCTAGGAGTATTTAGTACTCCAGGCGTATATTGGTATTTAGAGATAATCACCTGAAAATTGTTAGAAGAATTGCAGTAATCAGAATCCTACTGAAACAAAAATAAATTTATATATATATATATATATATATATAAAATATAGATATGTTTTATCTATCTATTTATCTTTATGTATTTTTTTTTCTAAAGGAAAGATGAACATCGATCATTGGTCACTGATAGAGTCTCAACATCTGACTTGAAGGACCAATGACTTGACATTTATTTATTGTCAATGCTAAAGTCAATGGTTTATGTACAACCAGGTTTTCAACAAGTATGACTAGTTTTATAACCTCTCGTATGTTTAGATGCACTTTAATTTGTTGTGATGATAACAGTAATCAATGAATATTGAAAGAATACCAAACACATTTGAAATGCATAATACTAGGCATCGAGTAATTGCTATTTCTAGTGAAATGCAGGCATTTTGGAATTTACTGCTGCTTGTTCATTCCCGATCAATGACAATTATCCACAGAGAGAAAGAAAGCCTGCTTGTAAAAAGTTTAATAAAATGATAATGACTGAAAGCATTTTGAAGTTCTACAGCTCTTTCTTCCTTCCAATTCCATTCAGATTAGAAGTAAAATTAACAATGAATTAAAAAAAAATTAGCAGAAATGAGTTTAAAAAAACAGACTGGGGATCAGGATTTCTTTTAAAAAATGGGGCATATTTGACTATTTATAAAGTTTCGTCTTGGGGCTTGAGTTCCTGATGTATCAAGATTGTTTTACTTTTAAAATTTTTCTCTTACTGAGATATTTATAAAACCACTAAAACATTCCTTAAACTCTGTTTGTATTGTTCATAACTCCAAGGAAAGGCTTCTTCCTTCATGGTAGGCATACATATAAAGACCTACGTGCCCAAATCTCTACATGTATGAACTCTCAATCATCTATTACAACCAGAGAGAATTCAGCCCAAAATTGTGTATTGAGATTCGCGGCACTCAGGTTTCCTTCAGTGTTGTGATCAGCCCCATATCAGCCTATGTCATGAGAAAGTATTGCAATTAAGAAGTATAATTACTGTGAAATTATTCATGCACATCTGTTGTTCATGGACCCTGAGAATCAACAACTGGTTGCGCAGCTGGTGTTGGTGACAGGGATTTGTTTTATAAAACCACAGCCTTTTTTGTGAACTGACAACTTCTAGGAAGAGAGGTTCCCCCAGCGCAGGAGAGGTAAAGACATGTATTCCAGCAGGCTATCTGACCTGCAGAGGAGAGCTTTAAATTAGGAAAAACTAGAGTGCGGGGAAGACGCTAACCCTAATAATCAAGGAGGAAAGTAATACATTGGGATGGGAAACAAAGTATACAGGCTGATGTGGAAAAGAGAGACCTCAAAATCAACACAAATGAGCAGAAGACAGCTCAACTCACCTGCATACATGCAAATAAAGAATTGTCAGGAATGGAGCATTATAAGAGACTGAGAAGACTCTTTCGCAGGGAAATCAGTATGCACAAATAGGAGGAATTAGAAGTCTGCATGCATTTATGGGGCTACGATTCCATTGGAATCACAGATAAATATAGAATTCCTAGTCCAATGATGTCCCTCTGCACAAGAGAGACCTGGGCAAACTGGAGTGAGTCCAATGCAGCACCACAAAGGTGTGTAAGGAGAGGCTGACAAATTTGAGACTGTAGCTTGGTAAAGAGAAGACTTAGGGTCTAATTAGGGTCTAAGACTTAGACTCTTATTCATGTGTATAAACATTTGCTGGAAAGGTATAAATAAAAGTCTGCCATATGCTTCCCTGTGGTGCCTACTGACATAGCAAGAGGCCACGAACACTGAAAGAAATACAAGAAATTCAAGAACATAGCAAAAACTATTACTACAAGGCAGGTAGGGTGGGTGGATGGGCCAAATGTTACAAGAATAGGTTTTCTGGAAAAGTTGTACAGTGTCCATCCTTGTAAATACTAAAATCTGAATGGATTTTATCCTGAGCTACCTGCTGTAGCTGATCCTGCTTGGAGTAGGTGTTGGACTAGATTATCTCCAGAGTCCTCGGTCAGCTCTTAGTATTCTGTGTTTCCATGATTCTTGGAGTTATTAAGTTTAGACTAAAACAAACAAGCAAACAAACAAAACTTCACTATATTTAAACATAAGTGTTGTATTTATGCATTTATGCTGGAAATCCATTGTTATGCATGTTTGTTTTCATGAACATAAACAGTGGATTTTCAGCACTTCAAAGCAGTAATTTATTGTTGCCATGAAGAAGACTCATTTTTGACCATTTTTAGTTCTTGAATTCCATTTTACTTCAGGGAGAGTAATGTACATAAATACCTCTGAAGGGAAAATTCCCAGGTGCCTAAACTTTGGCTTTTTCACTTTAAGCATTCAAATCAGACTAGATTACCATGTGGTTTTTACTAATAGGAGCAAGCAGAGGTGATACTGTAGTATGCAAATGCAGCTGAAGGTATCATAAATAAAGTACCTAATTTTAGGCGTATTATCTGAATGGTGCTGTCTTAATGGAAAGGAAACTGCCATTGAAAGTCAAATTTATTCCTACATGTGCTACTTCAGGTCTATTTTTAGAAACTGATGGATCTTCCCAGAATTCAGTCAATAATTACAAAAAATGAACCTGCATTTATGCATTTAAAAACGTGCTCTGTCTGGTGTCTCATTTTCTCTTAGAATATTTTTTTTCTAAATATAGAAGTTATGAAGTCTCTTAAGATACTAAGATTGCTTTCTTTTAAAGTGTTTGAAGTAATTCCGGCATATTTCTTAGTTTAAGCACCAAAGAGGACTCATTGACTTCACTGGAATTACAGATCCAAAATTATGGGCACTATTAAATGCTATTGTGTCTGTTGTTCTCTGCCTACCAGAAATAATATGAATACACATGTACTTCTGAGCTACAGATAACTGTATTTATTAAGCATGTACAAACATTCAGTCCTGGCTGCAAGCCCTGAGTATTTTCTAGTGAATTCTAAAGCAAAACACTGAATACCATTACAGAGCTGATAAAATGTTTTAAAGGATGCTTTTCTAGTTTTGTTTACTGTAGACTCCTGCCTAGCTGTATCTTGAGGAAGGAGGGCAGATCGGGGACTCTCTCTTCCCATATTCTTATGCATTGAAATTTGACTGCAGTATTGGTATTTTGAAATACCAATTTTGGAACAAGATGCGTCATTCACTATATATTGTAAATGAAGTCAACTGCAAATTACATTTTAAAGAAATAAAATACTTCTAACAGTTGCAAAAATAGCAACCTCTATTTAAAGCCACAGATACAGTGTTTGTTCATAACAAAACCAGTGTTTTTTTTATTTTACAGTTAAGATAATCTGATGTATCATTTAGAAATCAATAAAGGTGTAGACAGTCTAACCATGATGTAGTTTTCCTTGTTTGAAGTGACCCTGGAATTATAAGCAGTAATTACTCAATGTGTTTATAATATGTTTTATTTATTTAAACATTTAATATTTAGTTAATAGAATGCATATCAATGATACTTTAATTTTCATTCTGAGCTTGAAGCAGTATATCTAATTTCTTAATTTGGCACAAACTCAGACAGCCCTTGAAGAATCTGTCTTCCACACCCTTAAAAATCTCCCTTCCTTGAGGAAATCCTCTTTCTGAAATTTGAAATTTCCTTTCATTTCCTGTTTTCCAAATAATACATGACTGTATTCAGTGTACCGACAGCCAAAATATGGCCTGAAGCAGAGCTGAGGTCATTCAGTATCTTGCAAATTCACAAGCACCAATTCTTGTGTTGAGAACTAATACTGCTGATTTTAAGGTGTTAATCAAAATTTACAATACTGGTTGATAGCCTGGAATTTATGAGCACTTGGTATCCATTTTATTTACTTTTTGTCTTGTTTAATGTAATGGCTGCAAAGTGCTGTAGAACTACAGAAAGGAAGAATTACTCTTCCAGCTGCCAAAATTTCTGCTTTGGTAGATTTGAAGCTTGGGCATTTCCACCACCTCTCTGTTTCTCTTTACAAGATAAGATGAGACACGATCTAAGGGACAAATACAGCTCTCAGATCTCCTCTTGTTCTGAATAGAGCAAGTCAACCAGTGTGGTAGGAGACAGCTGCTGACCAACAGATAACCCATAATATGGGTCTTTCTCCTGTGTACCTGCCCGGGAATGTTCACTTATTGTATTCGTAGACTGAACTTGAAGTGTTCAGCTTGAAAAGCTATTGAAATAAAAAAGCTTTTGAAATCAAAAAGCTTTTGAAATTAAAACACAATTGAAGTTTTTTTCAAAAATCTGTGCTTGTACTTGGCTTACTGAATCCCCACTGAAGCTATGAAGTACATTTGGCCTAATTTCCATATGGGAAATGACAGAACACCACATTTTTGAAAGCAGGTTACATTTATTTAAGAACCTATATTTAGGCTGCTGTTTTTGAATCCTCGGATGAGGCTTTTACTCCAGCTGTGGCAAACTTCAAACTCACTCTGTCCTTTGATGAATTTTGGCTCGTAACGACCAGTCACAGAAGGAAAGACAGCTTCTCATATGGCAATGATAATCTGGCATTTCTCTTGTGTTATGTCTGACTCAATACATCTCACAAGAGGATCGAGTCAGTCCAACAGAAAAGGCTTTCATTTGCCTTTCCAGAGGAGCTATTTCATATCTGCATTATTTTGTACCTCTGGAAAGTCATGAATCTTCTAACTTTTCCCTTTTACTTCTAAGACCAGTAAAATTATTATTTTTTTCTTTTTTTCCTGTGATATTTTGACTGTGGGAATGTTTCTTATATTTTAGTTCCCATAGGGAAAGGACAATAATCATAAAGAAGCAGTCTTGTAATTACTTTGCTAGAGTCTATTTTTTATCCAGTCAGTCCATATTTTGGGGGAGTTTGCCTAGACTTAGCCCTCAACACATGCTGAGGGACATGTCCCACAGATTTCTCAGCTACTGGACAAGGTCTTTGTATTTTTTTAAATGTGTTTGGCTCACAGAGGTCAGTATTGTTGCATGAAGCCATCACTAGTGTTTTCAGCATTCAAGCAGAGGAAATGAAGCAGGGCTGTGTGTTTAGACCTACTGACATACAAGGGTGTGCATGGCTGGCAGCCCCCACTTCTGCTACCCTAAGCTGCTTTGCTGTGGCTGCTGGACCTGCTGAACCCCGCACCTCTGAGCAGGGATGCTCAACCCCCTCTTACCAGCTCATTCCCACATTATTTTCCATCCCCACTTCCCTGAACAATTTTTTTATCATATATGAGAAGCTGATTCATTGATTTTCTTTGGTAAAAGGATTGCTATTAACTAGGGAAAATGTTCAGCAAGATCAGAACTATGCTTTTCAGGAAAGGGCTTTGTGTGTGCATTTTTGAACCTGTAAATCCAATTGATCCAGTGTGTTGGAAGCCTTCTGTACCTTCCTCCTTTATTTTTGCTACATAAACCTATTTTCTTCTTATTCTACTTTGTGCACACTGTAACAATCTTTCCACAAAATGGAGACATTTAAGTAATTATTATATAGGCTCATTACATTCCCAGCCTTTTATTCTTTAATTTTGGTGCTAATAAACACCAAAAATTATATCTGTCCTGCCAAATACTGCATGCCTTCAAGTGCTAGTATAGTTTATATACACATTATCTCTAAATCACAGTAAGTAGACTGCACATTGCCTGTTAGGTGAAGTCTAATGAGCAGTGTTATTTTTAGAAGCAGAACTATATCCTTTGATTTCTATTGTATTTTTTTTATTGCTGGAAAAATTTTTGTTTGTCTTGTGCTTTGCAGCTGCATATCAAGCTGAATGCTCTGGGGATTTGTTATTCTGTGCAACAAAGCTTAATATGCCTTCCTGGTCAGTAAGTGACTGCACCTGGATCATCTACTGCATCTCTAATGTCTGTAACAGATATTTCCTGTTTTGGGATTCTTTTCATTGTTCTCTGCTTTGAACTTGACTTGCCTTCTTTAGACAAGATGTTTAAATGATTGAAACCTTAGACACCCTTTTCTGCAGAGTGACCCTTTACTTCTTCTTCCTCTACTGTATGTAATATACAAATGTGGAACGTTGCAGGAGCCTTACCATGTAGTACTATTAAGTTCTATTTTTGAACACAGTCTTCATCAGTGAAACAAGATTACTTTTTAAACAGATGTAGCTAAAATGATGCAAAGCTTTGATGGATTCAGCTAAATTATTTCATAATGATTTCTTCTTTGTCATCTAATTTGATTAATTAATGGCACAAAAGTGTGGTTAGAAGTGCTTTGGAGTAATTGCTATCTAAGGGTTTGTAGAGAACCTAAAACAGTGAAGCCGATCCTGTGAATAGTAATATATTTAAAGAAAAAGGTTCAGTTGCGTATTTTAACTAAATACATTTATTATATTGTTTATCTTTCTCCTTATTATAATGAATTTAAATTCTTAAATAAAATAAAAGAGTGTAAGCTGTTATACATAGCACACAAACTTAAAACATCAAACTTAAAAATTTAATAATTCTTTGCTTACATAGCAAAAAAATTCATAGATTCCATGATTCTATGAAAAGGAGGATGGATTTGAAATTCACAGAATGTTACCTTAGTAAATAAGAATGCATCTAATATTAGAGAATAATTTTGTAGCTAAGGTAAGTCTTGATGTTCTGTCTAAATGAGATCTTACTAGCTCTTATTAAAAGGAAGAATAAGATGAAATACGATAGAGTAATTGTGAAGACATTAAATGTTTAGTTGATGAAAAAGTCTGAATTAAAAATGGAAAATATATTGATATGATAAGTTGAAACCACAAACAGAATTAAAGTTTCTCTGGATGTAATCATACAAGATTTATTCTGACAGCGGAATGTGAATTGCTGAGTATATATAATGACTTACAAGTGGAAGATATATATATATTATTATTTTTTTCCAAAAATGGAATTCTCCCTAGTCCAGAGGTAAAAAATGCTTTTAAGGGCCAGGATCTGAGTCATCCTTTCTATGTTTTTTTTTGTTTTTTTTTTTTTCCCCTCACACAGCTGTGAAGGACTGAAGTGGAATGTACTTGTGTGAGAAGAGATAAAAGCATCAAGATCTAGTATTCTTAAATCCTCTCCATCCAGACAACTTTGTCACAATGTATTTAACTTATGAACCTTGACAGGGTTGGGAAAAATGAATGAATGGAGATGTCGCATTTATTCAGGCTAAACATACCTAATAAAGCACAGGCTTCAACTTGTGATTAGCTATAGTATAATTTAATGCAATGGAGTGAAATATACAGACAAATGTTTGTATCAAATTTTTCAAGACAGCTTTGGAGTCAATTCATAGACCCTTTAAAGTTAAACAGATATCCTAAGCTGAACATCTGTACTCATACAATTGCCAATGGTTCTTTTAAGACCTCTGCTATGAAAGTAATGCTTCCTATTTTGTGCTGTTGGCTTACAATGTCAGAGGCAATGTTGATGTTTGCTGGTTGACTTTCCTGTCAGCATTCCATTGCATTTTGTTGCTGCAATAGATGGCAGCAGAGGGGCAGCCCAATGGCGTGTTGTCTGAATGGAAGTGCAGATGAAGCTTGGAACTTAATTTCTCCATAAGGAAAAAAATGTACTCATCGACATTCACTGATGCTTGGTGAATGCTTATGGAGACAAAAAAATAAATAAATAAAATAAAAAAAAAATAGTGTTTTGTAGCTGAGGATTTGCTCTATCAGCACTTATATTGTGCTCTTTGTATCTGTTGTAGTTTCCTTGGAAATAAATAAGAGGCATTATTTTCAGAGTGACCTAATTTCCTTTGATGTATAGGCAAAGAAAATCTTCAGAGTTATGGAAAAGCAAATAAGAATGAAATTTGTTCTAAGTCTAGATATATTGTTCAAAACCTGAAAAGAACCAAGAAATGATGATCGTTTGTCATGTTGCCATGGAAATGTGTCCCTTTACAATCAGAACTGAAACTATCAACTTGTTTTAAGATTCAAACACATTTTTTTAAATAAAAAGCAAACTCCATATGCTTCTAGGAATTATCAGTGACTGAATCAAACTGGTATTGTTGAGCATATCATGCCTCTTTTAAAATAACTAATATATATCTGATTACACGTAAATGGCAGTTACTAATTTCTTTGGGGTCAACAAGCTTGTAATGAGAACTTAGCTTTGTGCTCAGCATTGTGATCTTTGCTTAGCATTATGCTTAGCTTTCCTGCCCTGGCAAGCAGAACACTGAGGTTATTATGTTGTTTTATTAGCTTATATTAATCACATGCAAACACATAATCTCAAGATTTCAAACTTTTGCACACTGATTTTTGTTACAGCACAAGGATTGCCCTCTTCTTTATTACAGGCTGGGTGACCTCACGTTTCAGGTCTTACTTGTAGCACCTCTTTGACAGGAAATCTAAAAATCCAGCTAGCAGCACAGCATCCATGAAATTGTTTCCTGGGGTAACTCATCATTAGAAGAAGGAGAAATATTTAGGACAGAAACCAACAAAATGCCTACAGAACTACAGGGTTTTGGAATTTTGTAGTTCAACCACATGGTTACTTCCACCATGCATATTTTCATTCACATTTATGCTTCATGCTCTGCAGTTTTCCAACCTTGAATAGACCCAATGTTATCCACATTGTTTTTTCCTAGGGGCAAAGCATTGTATCAGACACCATGAAGGAAAAATCTAGTATGTCCCAGCTGAAACCAGGACAGTAAAAGATTTATCTCCACAGATTATCACTTCTCACTTCTTCTTATCTTTAAATCACATAAATAATTTTCATTTCTTTTATAGCCTTTTATCAGGTTCTCATTCCACTGTGACCCAGAATCTAAGGTACTAAATGTTTTGCCATGTATTAGACAGAAGGAGACCCTGCTTACCACATCACATGATGGATTTATGGCCTAACGGTGTCTGGGGAGAGTGCTTGCTAAATCAGATGCTGATTGTGGGTAATGCTATCGCATGCAAGCAGGAATTGAAAGCTCTGTTCTGCAAAAGAGATGGAATTGCAAAGAGTGACCTCAGACATAATGTATGAAAACTGACATGTCAGTGCCCACCTGTGTATTTGTCTAATAGCTGTCCTGTTTCTTTGGGCCTAGCATTATAGTTTTGTTTTGCTTGTAAATGTAAGGTAAAGGAAAGCATGAAGCCATTAGCGTGGGGACTCTAATCACACCCTGGTGCAAGGAGAGCAGTGGTAACATGAATGTAAATGACTTACTCATGAAACAAGTAGGGCAGGAGTTAGATGCTCTGACTCATTCTGACAGTATTCAATCAGTGTAGACCATCAGCTCTCAGAGATCAGGATTTTCGTGACACTAAGTAGCTTAAGCATCAGCTAAGAAAATTTTCAGAAGCACACCTTGACTGCACAGCCCCTGTGACATAACTAACAGCACCAGTAGTGTTTACAGGCACTGCACTGTAAACAAGTTCCAACACTGTAAAGCATGAAATGTATGTGTCAAATTTATTATGCTTCCCTTGCCTCAGTCTGATTAGTGCAAATTAATATTTCACACTAATCAGCATGAGCAGTTAGCACACAATTTGGATTTACGGAATTCATCTGATTGCATTAAAAATGTATTTAGGCTATTTTTGTATTGTGCAAATAGAGCAAAAATACGTAATAGGTCTACAGTGTTAATGTCACTCTTCCTGGAACAACATAATGTTGACATTATGACATTTTAGTGGCTTCACAGATATCCAATGCTTATAACATTTAAATTTTATAATGAGTGAAAAACTCCATGCTGAAAATTTTTGATGGGCAACAAATAGTCAAATTTAAGACATTTAAAATACATAGTTTAAGCAGTGTTTAAAGACACAAATGAATAAATACTGTGAAATATGGTCTTGACATTAGTTAAACTAGATTCTCAGGGAAAATAATTATTCTGAATATTATAGATACAGAACTGAGTATTTATTGCAGGATCAGACACAAAGCTCACATCAATTGACTGCTGCTGTGGAGAAACAAGAGTCACTACTCACCACATTAAAAACTAAACGCAAAACTCACCTGTTTGATCAGGCTTTCCCAGGTCTAAGATCTCTTATCCTTACAGACTTTTTCCAAAGAAAAAAAACAACAAACCCAAACACAAAGTCAAATAATGAAACCGACTTCCCAACCCTCCCCCCACAACAACAAAAATCAGCAACCAACAAATAACCCAACACAACTAACCTGCATGCAAACATCCCTTCAATTTTGAGAACCTTATAATGCGGTACCATTTCTGGTAAATTTACTAAGGAAGTTCTCACTGATTTCTGTGGAAACTGGCTCAGGTGCAGCAATTTCAAAACTTAATTTAGCTCATAGCTCTTGCCGTTTTCCAGAAAATCATTGCAACATTGATTTCAGACACCAGTTGGATGGAGCAGGAACTGTTAGATCAATTTTTTAGATACTGTATTGGATTTCCAACAAGAAGGCATCTGATTACTTTGCACTGATTACATAAACGCATACAAACACACACACATATGCATATGTGCACATATGTGCACATACACAATTACTCAAAATTAGGAACTAACTTCTGCAAATTAAATTCAACATTTCTTTGGGCCAGTATCCTCTCATTATGGCAAATTATGCCCGTGTAGCAAAAGGCTATATTGACTTCTGTAGAAGTTCTGGTTGTCAATGACTTCACATTTTACGTGGTGCCAGACTTCAAAACTGTTTTCTTCCTTCATCGGAACTTTCTGAGATCAGTGGAGTAGCTTTGGATTCATACTAGGATGGTCAAGAATAGAACCCAAATCTCAGTTAATTTGGTGATACACACTGACATCACAATATTTATAGCATGATTTCTATTTTTGGTTGTGTTTCTGAGATACTCTCAGGAAATAAAGCCTTCTGAGATTTGTCTCAGGACAGTATTTCCAGAGGCCATAAAAATGTACTGCTTAAATCCAGACATGAAACCTTTCTTCTCCAATTTCTGCTTGGTTATGAGAGTCACTCCTTAATATTTTCTTGATGAAGTGCAAAAACCTCAACTAAGTGGAGGATTGTACAAATTAGCAATTGTATCTGTATGTCTCAAGACAAATAAGAGATGTCTGTATTGGGGTCATTGTATGCCAGCCCAGAATCCTGCAGGGTTCCTTCACTAATCCAGATAGCTAAGCTATGTTGAGAAATAGCCTTGAGCCATTTACATCTCCAGATGAGGCCTGCTTTGTGCCACAAAAAAAAAAATCAAATAAATATGTTTCATTACCTAATAGTTACTCATAATGCACATTTTATCATTATCATGTAAATAGTCTCTTCTATTTTTTTACTTGCTTACCCAAATCCACCACTGAAATTCCCTTTGATTTGCTTAGTAATATATAGAAAATTAATTAATAGGGCATGTCAGCACAATGAATGTGTAATGTTCTTACAAATACTAAGATTGCAGCCCATTTGTCAACAAATGACAGCTTCAATAAGAGAAGTGCTCAGATCATATATAATGTCCACACACTCCTTTAATAAACACTGACTGCAGAATTTACTGCCTCAGTAAGATGTTTTAAGACTTTGGAGAAACGTTCCACCATAACTGAAAACATATGGCCAGAGGAAAGAACTAAGACCTTCACATTATCAAGTCTTACGGCTGATTTAAATTTAAGTAAGTACATATAGTGAAGTTTGTTAAATCTGGAAACCTGACCTCATGCATTGCCAGCAGACCCAATTAGAACTATCTGTGTTGAAACTCTGATAGACTGGTGCAAACCCAACCTGATTTAACAGTATTTGTGCTTTTTTGAACTGCTGACCTTCACTCCTTTGAAATATTTCTATGCTCAGTGCATGCATGTCAGTGAATAAGAGATGAAGCATTGTTCTGTGTATTGTGGGTCCTTCTCCATATTTTCCATAATCAGGTATGGGCTGCTGTGGAAAATATTCCATTGAATTTTTTGGCTGAAGTTTTCCTGTTAAATATCTTTACATGCTGACCCAGACAGTGATGCAGAACATTGTTCTGTTAAGATTTCCTAAGGATTCCTGTTTAGAAAGATTTGAGCTTTCAACAGAGACTACAAGCACTATAGAGCAACTCATCTTTGTTTTCCCAAGAAGGCAACACCCATCTTCTTTAGGTGCTTTGAAAATTCTAGTAAAATTTATTAATCTCTATTATTTTTATTGAATTCTCTGTTACAGCTTCGTAAGAATGACCTACAAAAGAAGAATGTGAACAATCAATTTCATATATATTTCCAAAATGGGATGAAAAAAAAAATTAGCAAGTTAGGACTTTAAAAAGAAGACAATGGATAATTAATTAGTCTGAGTACAATAACAGTACTGGTGGTGATCAGTTAAAGACATCACAGAATATAAATGTGTGTACAAATAGAAATGTCCATCATACTTAACCTTAGCACAGTTAGAGTAAAAAAAGGTTAAATTGTATTGATTAATCTATTTCTTTACTTATTTTTTACAAATAGGATAAAATATCTCAAAACCAATAAAATTCCTTATCTTCTGGATTGCATTGCCCCCTCATCTCAAGCACTGACACCCTCATCCTTCAGACAGCTATTTGAGAATTTTCTGGTTTTGAATGTATAAAAACATGTCCTTTAGACATTCTGAAAGTTGCAATGTGCTGTAAAATTCATTCTGTATTTATCCATCCCTGTGTAATTGAATAAGTGAAAAAAGCCACTGTCGAGCCCTCAGGGTCTCCACACTGCTGCGGATGCTGGCAGACCCAGCTGGTTACTGCAGAAAGAGGCACCAGAATCTTTGAATGAAGTCACTTTCGTTGTGGTTGTGCTGTGGACGGCATTTAGATGGTGGCCTAGAATTAATGTGATGATTCCCAGAGCTAAAACCCTATGCTGAATCCTGTGTTCATCCACTTGAACAGGAACCTGAAAGGTCAGGGTGACAAATACATACATCACGCATTGGAGAACGGAGGTCGTGTGCAGTTCCCTTCCAAGTACAATTTCTGCAAATGCATGAGTTGTGTTTTCTTTTCACCTGGAAACAAAGATGTCATGTCTATACGTAGTCTTCTGATCATTGTGATAATAGCCAGGTGTACAATTCTGAGTGCAAAATCTGCATGGAAAAAGAGGTTAGAAAGTGGCAGCTCTGGGTAGGTATCCTATTAATTTATATTAAAAACATGAATCACTTATACAAAGCCCAGCCTGAAGGCTTACGAGTGATGTATTCAAATCAAGCTTCAGAGCTGAGGGGCAGCAGACTTACAGTTTCGTAGAAAGAGAAACTGATCTGTAGAGAAAAATACTGAAAAATACCACATGATTTATCTAAATTATCCATTTTTCACTGCAAGCAAGTCATGAACGATCCATAGAATGCACCTAAGCAACACTGAATATATGACCTTTGACTTATTCAGCACTTCTTGAAAATCTGAAGCCTCATAGAAATCTCTAAATGAATCTGCTATGCTTGGAATCTGAAATCACTAAACACTCCCAAAAAACACAATCAAATTTTAAAATGTAAGAAACAACTAATATAGTTAGTAGAAATCAATCAAGTCAGGAATGTTTATTGAGAGAAAAAATCAAATTATTAGTAAGTGTGAGGGTCACCTTCAGTCACTGGAATTATTTTTACCCCAAGACACTCTGAGAACTATGAGTATCAATAATGTATAACTATACAGTACTTGATGATTTTTCTGTGGCAAAAACTTATATTTTAGAAGCAAGTAACCTGAGTAAATTTGTACTTGAAAAGTAGGCTGTGAGTTCCCCTTTTAGAGAGAAAGCATGAAAGCTGCTGAAAATCTGTCTCAACTGTGTCTCGAAAAAGACAGAAACATTTGCAAACTATTATACTGGAAAATCTTCATCTTGACTTTCAACTTTTGATATAATAACTACTACCTCAAGCATAGACAGCTGCAACATCAGAATAACTGTGTGAAACACAAGATTGCTTCAAAGGAACAGATTAGCTTGTATAAAAAAATACTTTTCTTACTTTTTATATATCTATCAATTGACTCATTAACTCACCAGCGTTAATTCACTCAGATAAATTCAGCTACCTTCAAATTAATCCACGGTTAGCTAAGATACAGAGGAAAGCTATTCAGCCCATCTATTTTTCATGTACCTCTTTGCATGATATGAATCACGTTCTGGAAACACCTCTCTCTCTCCACTAAGTATAGTGCAAACTCCTTTATCCTATTCAACTATCTGAAATGGGTAATGTTTGCTGTAGGCTTATAAATAATTTTTACTGAAAGGGCTGCCAGAGTTAACAACCATAGATTATAAAAATTGCTGTAAATATGGTGATATTGTTACAGTTTATATAAAATTATGCAGGTAAGTGTGCATATATTTATACACATATTCTTTCTCTGAAGAAAAATTGCATATTGTATGTTTATGAGCATATGTGTATAATAGTTATAGTTTATAATCTATTACATATTATCACTACAAAATCAGGCTCAAGAAGTGATTTGAGTTATTGGGTTTTCTCCTCCTCTCTCATTTTCCTGCCCCCTCTCATTTTACTTCTATGACAAGTCTGTCTCTCCAGACTTTACTACCATCAGTTATGACTAGGAGCATACATGAAAGAAAAGCAAAAGCACAACAATACATAATGTAAAAACATCAAACTAAGCAGAATAGCAGAATAAGAAATATTTTTTGTGATAATAAAGCTGTATTTTGAAGACTTCTATTTTTATGTAGAAGACTTTTTATTAAAAATATTGTGACAAAGGGTGAGCATAGGATAAAAATACTATTTAAAATGTATTTATACATTGGTGAGGTATTTCTGTGCAGTGAGCAGAAGTCATAGCTTCTTAGTGGTAGGAAAAATAATATTTAATGTATTTGTAAAGAAAAGTAAAGACAAAACAAAAGAGACATGAGTATATTTGCTTTTTGAAAATGGTTCTAGTATTATTAGCACATAATGTTCTGGCTGCATTATTTGATGTCCTGAGAATAGCTTTCACCCTTTTTAATCACTGCAGTGCTCATCATCTCTGACACTCTGTCCATTGTAAGCCTAACAGCCAAGCTTCTTAAATCAACTGAAGGAGTGTGAAGGCACAGACCTTGATTAGCATGAGAGATTTGGTACTTAATTCTGAAAGTATCTGAAAGCCCCATTGACATCTGAAATGTGTCAGAGTAATATGTCCCTGAAAAAAAATATAGATCAAGCACAGCAAAAATTAAATAAACGTCTTCTGATTTTTTTTTATGAGAATAACCTCAGCCTAGATAATAAAGACTTTTATATGAAAAGGTTGTTGTTTTTTTTTCCCTCGCTTCTTAAAAATATGTGCTTTTCTTATTTTTTGTTTGTTTGTTTGTTTTTAAATAAAACCTGCTGTACACAAGGGCAGGTCTATTCTACAGAGTAAATATCCTTTTCACACAGCAAAACTTTCAGGCTCTGATTCAATGCGGTGCAGACGTTTTTCGTGCTGTGGGTAGGATTCATCTAACTAGACATATCCATGTCTGAGCTAGTCATATTAGCTTGGTGACTGAGAGAAAAAAACAGGTATATTTTGTCATGATAAAAGTTAGTTAGATGTCTGTATTAAGTCAGATGACTCATGCCCTAAAATGCTTTTCACTCACTGACTATGATGAGATCTCAATAAGACTGGCAAAATGTAGATGCCTGATGTTACCTCAAAGGAATCACATCCTGAGTGAAGAATGTTGATTCTGTGATGTTAACTATCTTGTGCATTCATGCTTTGTTTCCTGTTCTTTTATTTTCCTTTACATACTTGCTTCTGTTTCAAATCAGTTCTGAAGGTGCAATGAATTCATCCAAAATCATCCTGTTTGTAAACCTTAGTCCATTAAGAAAGAGAACTTTACAAACAGAGGTGACTCAAGTAATAAGCTTTTGTATAATAAATTTGACACAAATTTTAACAAAATTAATACTAAGAATAACCTTAATAGAGCCTATCAGAATTGCAGGCATTTCACTTCAGCAAATGATACCACCCTGGATATAATTTGTGCTGTGGAAGTGTCTGTATCTCTTTCCAAAGAGTGTAGGTTGAGCCAAGACTTTAAATGTCAATCAGCCTATTGAAGTTAAACTCTTCGAGAGTAGTGGTGGCAGTAGTGGCAAAAATTTTTGCTTTTGATCCCAGTCTGGAGGGCTCAAAAGAGGCCAGGAAAACAAAGGCTTTGCCATTCTGAGCGGCAAGTAGCAGAGAGCATAGGCAGCCACTGTGAAGAGTTTGAGGTATGGAGGGCTTCAGTTGAATTCCTTGTTACAACTGAAATACTACAAATATTCTGGTGATATTTTTATGGCAAGGATATCTTAAAAAAAAGAAAGCAGGTTGAAAAGTACGTTGAAGAAAGCAATACACACCACTGGTGAGAAAGCTGCAATTGAATGCTTACCTATGAATCTGGAGCTCCTGCTCAAAAGAGCTGTGTATAATATGATGTCACATCATATTCTGTATCAGGGTCTGATACAGAACAATGACATTTTTTGATTGTTAAGTCTGAGTGGAGATTCGCTAAGGTAAGAATAAATTAGTTACACAGAAAAATGCTATTCAGTCAGTGAAAAGGTCATGCAGGCTGTCTTAACTAATAATTTCTGTTTATTTATTTATTTGTAAAGAAAAACAAGCTTATTCATACAATAATGTTCTTTTTCTTTTAGCATTTTTGTTAGTCTGGAAATGAGGCACTACCAGTACCTACAGAAGTCACTGAAAAATTTTTGTAGTAAGTGAGATTTGCAGGGACTAGTTATTAAACTCACAGTATTCATTTTTATGCACTCAATTACCATTTACACTCTGTCCCAAAGATCATCAGTTGAAACTTCTGCTGAAGTGAAAACTTGTAGTTTTCAGTGAGTGCAGGATATGATCCAGATGGGTAATTTGTGGTTTCACTATCATGGCCTATAGCACTGTATGGAAATATGCATGAAGAAAGACCACTATGGGTGGGGGTATGCCTTTTATTTTAGCATGTCTAAAGGAACAGTGTGCTACCTTATTCATTCTTTGCAGCCAGGTCACTTCCTGAAGGACATGGAACAAAAAAAAAATGATTTACAAACAACTCTTATAGCTGCTACTAAATATTTATCCTTGAAAATCACTCCTAAATGCAGAGGATGTATTGTGTTATTGTGTATTGTATTTTCATCTTTCACTACCAGAGTCAATATTTTCACCACCATCAGTCAAAGGAATGCACAGAGTCCAACTGTGTACATTCAATGGTATAAAAGATATTCAGGTGTTACTAGGGGATCCATTATCTGGCTTGGTGCTTTTGTCTAGTAAAAAATAGTAGGGAAAAAATCTTCTAAGTTAATTAAGAAATACAATACTAAAGAATTTAGTAACTGAATATGTTTCAAAAATATTTTTGGACAGATCCTGTCACCCACCAAGTAACTGCAAAACTGAGATGGAAACACAGACTGCCTATATAGTAACCATAGACACAACTGGATGGACGTTTGCTTGGCTGTCAAATTAAAATAGGGGAATAGAAGGAATGAAATTATGATGGGTAATTATAGGACAAGGAGCTTAACTGTGATGCAGAAGGCAAGTAGTAGTGAGCATAAAGAAGAATTTAGAATAAGATTTACATACAAATGTGGGGATAGAGGCAGAATAGAAGGAAGCAGATCCTTCCAGAACATTAGAGGAGCAAGCAGATAAACTAAAGTGAAATTAACCACAATATCTGTGTGTGTACATGCATGAGGGGAGAAATTTTCACAGTTTTGGGGGGGAAATGTGGGAAATTTAATGGGAAATATTCTATAACTACAACTGCCAATGCTTTTATTTTCAGTTTAAAGACAGTAAGAATCCAAGATTTAGAGGAGAAATGAGGTGTCCTAGGAGGATTCAGTTTGTGCTTTATGCTTCCTCTGTTCTCTGCAGTGAGAGATTCTACTTTGCAGTTCATCTGTACTATATGTTTTTGTGTTGGTCCTTTCTCCTAAAAAAAAGTAGTAAAATACTGCAGGATTTGTCAATAGGAGCGAGTACAGTTTGCAAACTTGGGTTATGGAATAAAACAGGTAATTACTTAACTGAATTTCTTATTCCACAAAAAATCATACATCTCTTTAAAGTGGAGAAGATTGAGTTTTCAGACAATGCTCATAATCAAATATTTGTAGTTTTTGGGTTTTTTTTTTTTTTTTTTTTTTTTTTTTTAATCTAATCTAAAATTTCTAGTTTAAGGCATCTTGCCAAGAAAAAAATACCCACAAGATTTTCTATAGAGGGAAAAAAAAAAAAAAACATTCCTATTCTATCAACAATTCTAACATCAGACACACCTGCAAAACAGAGAAGCCTTCATCAACAAATTGGCTGGCTTTGTGAATGCCGGCCCTGACCTTCACTGCATGGGCTGATGCAAACATACGGAGGATATATCCTTTTCCAAGGGAACTGTGAGTGATGCTGCTACTGTCTTGTGACTTTACCACAAAGTCTCATGTTGTTTGAGCTTTTTACTTGTTGACCTAGCAACTGCATCCATGGAAACATATAAAAATCTGCCTTCTTTAATGATACTGATGAAACCTGGAAGCAGTGTGAAGGTAAGTAAGAAACAGAATGCAAAGAGGTCCAAAAATTATTATGTATAAATATTTTAATTTTTATGCCAATCCTCTGATTCTGAGGTTCTCATTTTTGAATGCACTGGATTATCAAGAAGGATTATTCTTCTCTGTTTAACTTTAATAACTGGAATATTATGAATATTAAAATGTTATTACAGCTCAGTTTCCAACAATATATTAGATTGAAAGTACTAGCTGCAATGCTGAAGCTGGAATCCATTTCATGTTGGAGTGGGAGCTTTCTCTGTGCTCAATGGCTTCCCTTCCTACCGCTGAAATCACGCAGTGGCTTGGATGAATGTGCTGATCCTTGTGGTACAGCTGCTTAGCCTCTCTTATGCCAATTCCAAGGTCCACATCAGCAAGAGGACGGCAACAAGCAGCTAGCCACAGTAGTCGCAATCCCTCTTGCATAGCCAGGAAACCCGGTTTTTAGCTCTGTGCAATCAATCACACACAATCATCCCACAGATCAGTCACAGTATATTCTTTAAGGCAAGAATACTTTAAAGAATACTCTCCTGACAACCTAGCACTGTTATGCTCTATTTGGGTTAGACTTGAACCCTGATGTTGCACAGGACTGATTGGGTGTGGCCCCATCTCACTCAGTCCCAGGCAGTGCACAACAACTCCTTGCTCTGAGGTTCAGTACTCTCATCTCAGGTGTGCTCCATCCCAGCCTAACTGTCCTTCACTTTCACTGCAAAAAAAATAAACCTAACAAATGGGATTCTGTATTAATTGTATGCCCCAATGCTGGGCTGAAAGCAGTATCAGCAGTAGAGTAGATAACATGAATTTTGGAAGTTTCAAATTTACTTGGAAAACTAGTGGGATATAGACAGATGTGCAAAAGTATTTGGGCACAATAAAGACCCACAGAAGTGTCCATTTTGGATACAGAATTAGTTACATATCTAAAACCCATGGAAAGCAAAGTGAAGTAGGTACTCATTCATTTCTGAAATAGTTCTCTCAAGACTATCATTATAGTTTTCTATACCACCTTTGAGAACTACCTAAATGCACATCTCTACCCTGAGAAAACATTCCATCTCAATCTACAAAGAATAATTAATTAATTGTGAGTTATTACTTGTACTGCATTGTTGACTAGAGGCCAACTGCACTGTAAAAATCATAATGGATGAACTCTCTCCATGGAATAAAAAGGAAGATTTTTTAAAATTATTTTTTGAACAGAGCTGTACTAGGTCAGACTGTGGTAAGAGAAATATTTAACTCTGTAAAGTCAAAAAGAATAATTTCCATGTGATAGGCTGAGTGACTGGAACATGAATCACTGCATAGATGAACATGTTTCTGGTTTACAGCAGATGGCAGAAGATAAAATGTAAATAAGTTTAAATCACTGGGAGTTTTTCCCCCAATCATTATGCTATTATACTTCTAGTATTTCAAAAACAGCTTCTTTTATCAGCTTCTGTTAGCTAACAACCTACATCAAATGGCCATGCAAATATGAGAAGACAAGACAGCTGTTTGACTCACAAAAGATAAACATCTCCTGAAACAGCTATTGTTTTCAGTTCCTGAGTCTACTAAATAGTTTCAATGCAAATAAATGATGTAACCCAAATCGAATCCAACAATACATTGGCAAAGTGACTTGTATGGCTTTCACAGGAGAATATTCAATCTGTGCAAACAGACTGCCATCTGTAAACAACAACGTAAGTAAGGAGTATATATATAATAGGCCTGCTCACCAGGTCTGATCCTTCAGGGTGCTGCATACCCTGATCTTTTTTTGATAGCCCTCTAGGACATTTTCAAAACATCTGCAGTTTCACAATGAAACTGGCTTAGGATCATTTCCAAATGGGACATGGTTTTAAGTTAACCTAGATGGCTTTTTTGGGGGGAGAATTAAGCCCCAGAATTCACTTAAGAAAAGAAACCCCTTAAAACAAAAAAAGAAGCCATGCTACTTGTTTGCTGCCAAATTCATAGAACAGTCAAAAGCAAATGCATCCACGTTCAGAGTTAAAAATAACACTGCTCTTCTATTGGGTAGAACATTTCTTTAAAAGAAAAATCTTAAACAAGAGCTGTGACTTTAAACTTGTATGGAAAAAAAAAAAAAAAAAAAAAAACCTTGTAAAAATTATTTTGGTGCAGAAGCAGAAGAAGCTTGCATTACATAAAACCGATAAAAAATAGATTAAAAATTAAACATTTATGACCCAAGGAACTGCTGAGCAGACTTTGCTCTGAAGAACATCTGTAACAATAAAACCCAGACCCTAGAAATTTGAATTTGCCTGTTGTGCTTTCTTAATTACTGTACACACTAACTTTTTAGACTCTGATAGCGTAATGCTGCAGTTGTAGAAAATATTATTCCCTGAGGGACTTCCTATATAATTTCTAGAGGGGAACATTCCCCTTTTGATATACGCACATGACTGCTGCTACCATTAGTGGAAGTTATGTATTCCTTTCAAAGGGAGAGTACACCCCTGAGTATGTAACTAAATCAACAAAAAACCTGTATTACAGTAATGCAGGACTTAATCTACTAGAGCACAATATTCCAAGGTAAAGAGTGAGCACAATTTCAGGCTTATCATATGTGTATTAATGGTGATATTTTCTTCCATCAAGGGACTCAGACTATGTTTTATAAATCTAAGTTATAGCACTGAAGCACAGCGGAGTGAACTGATGGTGTTACTGAGTGTATAGCACTGTTTCAGTTTTACCTTTGTCTTTACTTGCTGCTGCTGACTGTATCAGAATCTCGACAAAATAATATTACTGAAATTTTCATCCAGTTTCTAAGTTACACTTTGCTCTGGAGAATTGATTTTACAACCTCTATCAACCCATTTTAACAATGCTGCAGTAACAACGTGAAATTGAGAATTGGGCTACCTTAGAAACAAGTTTTGCCCACAGATAAACTTGCGTACCTGACAGCTTAACTGGAACCATTTAATCTTCTGTATTTGTTACGAATCACAAATTCAAATCAGGATATGTTCTCTTTCCTAATATTAATTTCAGGTATTCTTTTACAATACCACAATTAATTTTTACTTTACAACATAAATCCTCATTTAATGAATTGTTCCTAAATTGGCTTTTAATCCCCTTATTTGAATTAACAGCTCTTACTAAGTCATTACCCTCACTCTTCTGAGATGTGCACAGTTTAGTGCATATAGATGTTTTGCAAGAAGCTAGAAATCCCTATTTGATGCACTGCTCAGGAGATATTCAATAGCTCTGGTATTTTTTTCCATGTAAGCGGCTGTTTCCTTAAGCTAAGAACTAAGAAAATAGCTTTCCACTCCACTGGAAGAAGCATATTAAATACAGTTCCTTCTGAAAGCTGCCAGTAGAGGAAACAAAGAGGAAACTATATGACCTATATGCTTATCTTCTTCAAGAATACTGAAGATCAAGAAATCAGTCTGTAAGCTTCCAGTATTGCACTCCTTTCTAGTATTGAACAGGGCATAGACTAAATGTGATTCTGTTCTACGGCTGAGTATGCTTACATTGGGGAAATTAGTTGTTTTTGCTGTTGCTTCCAAGCTATATTCAAAGTTGAATTAAGCAGAAACAGCAGAGAAATACTGGACTAGTTGAACTTTTACTGTTATATCTTCTTGTTCTGATCTATTGCAGAAGTTTCTGATAGATGTATCTGAAAAACATAGACTGTGTAAACAATCTACATTTACATAAACAATTTGGGTAAGGCAAAGGTACCACTGGTAAACAACAAATGATTTGCTGGTTCAGTGTTTCCCATTTTACTCATCAGATATCAGATGTTACTTCACGTATCCAAGCTCATCAGTCTCTCTAGTATTGCCCTCTGCGTTACAGAATGTGACAACTACATAAAGATATATACATATACAAGACAGTTTTTTATTAAAAACAAAACAAAACAAAAACAACAACAACAACAACAAAAAACAACCAAAAACATCTCCAACTTGCAAACACAACCATTCCATATATACACTGAAGTTTGTTACACATGTCTAGTTAGTGGGCTAGAAGCTGCCATTTTAAGGAATATTTGTAGCAGTGGGCAGCTGAAGGAAAATGTGATTTTAAAAACTTTGAGGAAACTAACATATTCATAAGATGTTAGGTAAATATCTTCTAAGTGACTTTTAGCAGAGTACTATATCCTAATAAAATACTGAATGAGGCACAAATGAAAAATCATAAAATACGTCTATGTGAACAATACTTCTGCGTTAAGCCATGGATAATAAGGTTACAAAGATAACAGTCCTCTTTGTATTTAGTATGGATTTCCTAATTACAAAACACCTTATGATTTATTAGAAAGGCTATGATTAGATTAGGCCAAACAAATCAATATGCCTTTAATTAGTGGTGTAGTTGCTAGTTCCCTATGCTCTATGCTAACACCAAAGAATTTAAGATCCCAGTGTCCTTTAACTTTAAAACTTCAACTTTATTTCACATAAAGAAGAAACCACTTTGTCAACAAAAAAATGAGAACTGTTTCTAAGAAATGCACGAGCTGCTGTGTATGTTGAAAATAAAAGTAATAATCTTTTATGTCCTATCCAATAGCTATGGACCTGCAGTCATATTTCAATAAAGTATTAGCCTGTAGTGCAACACTCTGGATTATATTTCATATTAATTAGTACTGCAGCCTTCTAGCCTTTTTCTGAAGATACCATTATATGAGTGGATACCACAGAGTACCCAATCAATGAAACAAAAATTACTAACAAAGAACAATTAATGGTGACTAATCAGTCATGTTAAATTAGAAAAACAAAATGGTCTCAGTTAAATCTGTTTGTCCAGTCATCTACAAATCAACAGAAGGATTAGGAACAATTACTTTTCTAAATTATAACTAATCATCACAATATTAAATGCTTTAAAATTTTTATTTTTACCTATTTAATATTTTTACATTAAGGAATTCTTGGAAAATGGAAAATTTTGACACCAAAATTCCATGCAATTAATAGCAGACAGTGTGGTTGTGTATATTTCTACATAAAATACCCTTTAAAAATACATGATAATTTAAAACTAAGTATGGTGATAGGATGATTATAGGCAGCATAGAGGTTGGACTATGTGATCGTTAATGGTCCCTTCCAACCTCAGCCACTCTATGATTCTTCAAGTTCATGAACTCTGGGTTTACTTCAGCGCAGAGGTTCCCCAGAAAGAAATGTGGTGGCTACTTGGTCGTTTTGTGATAAAGCTCTTTCCTTTAGATTTCCAGAGCATGTTTATTTGTTTATTAACAGATAAGAGTCAATCTCCGCCACAGAGATTTGCACTATTTCAGCCAGTAACTATAAAAGTATTTGTTTGTTTCTTCCTTCTCTGTGATCTGGGACAGACAGATGATTCTGCTAGAAAAAGAGTGAGCATGAGGTTAAAACCAGGCTCAAATCACAGCCATAAAGAACATTGCCAATGTTTTCAGATGGATGCTTTAAAGAGACAAATAGAGCAGGAGGAAGCATTCAGAGGATACTTAGGATCAGAACACTTTCTTTCCTGACTATTTACTCCCCATTCAGATCAATTCTTCCTCTGCTTTGTATCAATTACAAGAGCATAGAACTCCATTATAATGTAAAAAATGCGGCAATAAGTAGTAGAAGCTCATAGTGTAGCTTCTTGCTTATCCTGAGGGATTAAGAGAATTTGAAAATGGCCATAAACCATAGCTACAATAAAATATTTTCAAAACATTCAAAGTTTTGATAAGTTGTAAGCAATTTACTGTTTCTTTGCTCTTTGGCTACTTCCCAGTTCCTTCTCTGAGGGCTCATTGGCTAGGCTGTGAAAAATTATGTACCCTTTCCTACCAGGATCTGAATTTGCTGTCTGAAATTACTGGGCTGATTCTTTTAAATGCCTTCATGTAAGTTTATATCTATATTCTGTGTCTCTTTAAGTTTTCACATTAGGTTCCGGAAAACAATTTTCAAAAATAACTTATAAAGTCTAAATAGTTTCTAAATAGTTTCAACATGGATGTTTTAGGTCAAATAAGATATGTGTTTTTCATAAAATAATCAACAATACAATTTGACCAGTACTAAATGAGATCTTTTACCTTTACATAAACAAGATAAAACTCAAAGCCCTCAAAATCTCATGGAACAAAATTCAAAATTCTTTTTAAAGTCATCTAATAACTTTCTTATTGAGTGTATCATTTCAAAAAGGATAGGGAGATCTCTGTTGTAGAGAACTGTTGAAATGTCTTCATTAAAAAAAAGGCTATTTTAAAATGACATTTTACTGCAGTAGATTTTTTTAAAAATAAATTTATCCTAAATAAAGTTTCTAAATGAAAAATTATACAGTTTTCTACTTTGCCTTGATGTTAAAAAATGACTGTCTCTCACATTGCTTTCTCAAGTAATGGAAAAGGCTACTAGAATTTTAAAAGGCAGAGAAAATCGCATCCCTTTTATGTTTTTAGTATGTCTCCATATTTCTCCTGGCTCAGGAAATCTTCATTTCCCTTTGCCGAATTTCATAAGGTTCCACATTTCTCCAGCCTGTCCAGGCCTGTCTGGATGACATCAAAATCATCTGGTATATCAAGCACTTTTAACAGAGCGCTGTCTATACTGTGTACTCTATCCCATCATCTGTATTGATCAGTATTGGAAACAAATGATATTGACCCAATAACTGACTCATGGGCATGCTGCTGGTGCCTGGACTCCAGCAGAACATAGTGTCACTGTCTGAGTAAGGCATCTTTTTTGATCAAGTGTCTTCTCGATGTGTAGCAAATACCTACTGCAATGTCACTGACTTGATTTCCTCACTAATCTTTGCCCATAAACTGCCAGCTGGCTCCTCCTTCATCCCAAGACAGAGCTCCAAGTGTCCCCATTGCTTTCACATGTATTGGGCAATTCCCACATTCCCAGACTGTCCTCACAAATAGTCTGCATCCAGTCATGACAGTTGTCAGGCACGTGAGGCAGTTGTCAGGCATGTGTGAGTCCCATCACATCTTTGTGATCCTAGTGGGACTGTGGTCGTGCAATAACATGCAAATTTCTAATTCCACTGTCTATTTACTGTACTGCATCTGTTAATGTGCAGGCACACCAGAGAGCTGATCAGGAATGACGTGTGGGAGCTTTCCCCACCAAGCTGTTCTCTTGGTGTTTTCTTATTTGTGTACCTGCACTTGGAATAACCCATCTTCTGGATCTAAGAACAAGCATAAAGTCTCTGGCCAACTCCACCTCTGTTAACAATGCACATGCCTTAGTAATAATCAATGAAGCTAGGGGACATTATTTCTTTTTCCTTTCAGTAACACTGCAGTCATTTAGCTTGGGAGAATGGCTCAATAGCAGTCTGAGGAGAAGGATCCAAATGAATCAATGTGAGCCAGCAATTAATGCTTGCAGCCCAGAAGGCCGATTGTATCCTGGATTGTACCAAGAGAAGTATGACCAGCAGGTCAAGGGAGATGATTCTACTCCTCTTCTCTGCTCTTGTGAGACCTCACCTGGAGTACTTCATCCAGTTCTGGGGCCTCCAACACAAGGAGCTGTTGGAGTGGGTCCAAAGAAGGACCACAAAAATGATCACAGGGATGGAATACCTTCCCTATGAGGACAGGCTAAGAGAGTTGGGGCTTTTTAGCCTGTAGAAGAGAAGGCTCCAGGGAGACCTTATAGTTGCCCTCCAATACCTAAAGGGGGCCTACAGAAAAGCTGAGGAGGGACTTTTTGTAAGGGCATGTAGCAGCAGGACAAGGGGAAATTGTTTTAAACTGGGAGGGTAGACTTAGCCTAGAAATTAGGAACAAATTCTTTACTGTGAGAGGGATGATACACTGGAACAAGTTATCCAGTGAGTTTGTGGATGCTCCCTCCCTGGAAGCATTCAAAATCCAGGTTGGATGGGGCTTTGAGCAACATGTTCTAGAAGGAGATGTCCCTACTTATAGCAGGGACGTTGGAACTGGATGGTCTTAAATGTCCCTTCCAACCTAAACCCTTCTATGATTCTATGATATATTGTTCTAGTCACAGTAGCTGTAAGGTGTTAATGCATTCTCTCTTCAGCTTTATGCTTACATTAAAATACACATGCATATATGAGGGCTGTTGTGAAAGTAATGTCTCCTATCTTATGGTATTGGCCCATGATGTCAGAAACAGATGTTGGTGTATGGCAGTAGAGGCTTTCCAACCAATATTCCATTACTCTTTTTTTGCCATGTGACAAATGGTAGCAGAGGGGCAGTTTGACAGAATCACATCTGACATGGAAGTCAGTGTGAAGCAAAGGTGTGGAATTGAACTCCTCCATGTGGAAAAATGACATCTATTGGCATTCATCAGTGTTCACTGAATGTTGTTTATGAAGACCAAAGAGTGGATGTGAACACAGGGAAGTGATGATGCCTTTCAGCAGTGGCAACAACATCATGAAAGACAAGTCATGTTCCATAAGGAGGCATTACTTTCAAAGTGACCTACATATATGCGTGAGAAAACCAAACAGAAAGCCATGATAATGTTTCTCACTTGGTTTGAACACAAAGCTTTCTCTTGTAGCTAGACGCATTCCAACTTGGGAACATTCCAAGCTATTTATCTTCATTTCCAGACCACAGTATGCTGCATTAATAACGGAAATCAGCAGTGGGTATGGCTTTTATTCAGATAGTGTATGCATATATCTAGTTGTCATCTCTGAATTCAGTACTTTCAACTTTTTTTTTTTTTTTTTTTTTTTTTTTTTTTTTTCCCCAGGTGTGGTGCTCCTGTTTTAGGAGGTTTTGTGTTGGTATCATATAGGCTGTTCCAGTTTTCAGGCATTTGGGTAATGGAGTGCCACCAGGAAAAATCCTGGAGCCCACCTAAAATCTCTTGATTCAAATCAGTGTGACAGATGGTTCAATGGAAAGCCTGATATATTGTTCATGTAATCATAAAGTTATTCTTTAAGATAATATAGTCAGAGGTAGCATCCTTTGAACATTTTGGTGGAGAGTACTTACCTTAATTGATCTGCAAGCAAAGAGGTTTTTACATACAAATGAGGAAATTACACAAGCAGAAGAGATCTGTATAATTTCTTTGTTTACAAATTAACTTCACAAGTTACAATTTAACTTACATGCTAACCTATTATTATGTAAAGACTCCTAAGTTCCAGCTCAGAGAAGCTCTCCAGCCAGCAGTACTAAAATTACTTATAAAACAGCTTTACCATAATTACTAGAAGGAGATCTCCTTTGGCCTTAAAGAATAGCACATGAATAGCAGTAGCCTTTATGAGGTTTTAAAGGCAACACACTCACATGTATTTTTCTTCATTGGATGTTTCCATGAGGGTTTCTGCTCGGATCAAGAGTGAGTTTTTGAAGTAAAGCTTTCTCTTATCCCTAATTAGTATGCTCTGATTCTGAATGCTGAGCTGTTAGAGCTCAACAATTGGGTGTTAAAATGAAACTAAAACATTTCTCTACCAGGAAGTTGTGCAGTTGAGGAGTGGACTCATGGAGTACGTATCAGTTGCTGAGATACTGATGTTCAGTCTCTGTATCTGTCAGGATATTTACTGTGCCCTGTCTCTGCTCCACAAGCTGAATAACCATGAGCAGGTGTTACAAAATGTCATTTAATTTTATTTTTTTAAAGAGAAATTTATCTTATTTTTTCCAATAAGTTTTCAAAAAGGATCACATTTTAAAATCCCTGAATTCCTTGGAAAAGTTTAACCTCATCAGAGATTTGATATTTTTTTCTGGCTTTTTATATCTCATAAAATCATGTACCTTATTTGCCAGGGAGATGACATGACCAATTACAAATGGAGTGATGGTCTTCACAGGACAGTGTTTTCCTAAAATGTATTTTGTGCAATTAGAAATTACAAGATTCTTCTTTTTCCCCAGAAAAGCCATAGTTATGCCTTTGGCCAAGTAGTTTTAGTTTTCGGCATTAGTTGACAGTTCACCAAGCATGATAAAAACTGATTTCCATGGTGCCAGTAGATGCTCATAGCTCAGTGAAGAAAAATTTAAAAAAGAATTGCATTTACTCTCAGCATCTAAAAGCCCTAAATATCAAACCCCACAGGTATTGTCTGTGCTCGTGTTGCTTTATTTAACTTTAGTGTCCTGCTATGTGTTGATAGCTGAGGTTGGCACCTGTACTAACCACAGAAAGTGGCTCAGACTGTGTTTACAGAGATAACACTATTTAGGCACGATCAAAATGGCTCACATTCAAAACAAAAAACCTGTAGTTTTTCATTTAAACCTGGATCCTTTGAGAATACTGGGCCTGCAGTCAAGGCCAGGGTCCTGACATTCTGTGACTTCTAGAAGAAATCTAATATTAACTCTAAGTACATGTCTTGATCATGCTAAATTAGTGCAAAAGCCAGGTGAGCAAATGCTGCTTCTCCTCTTTTTCTCACAGGCAGAATGCCAGTGCTTCTAAACAGTAGTGTACACTACCTCCACTCTCTCTGCCATCCAGAGCAACAAAAGCAGTGAGTAAAAGGAGTTAAAAAACGTTTGCATACATTTAATATTTCCTTCTTGAAAGTGCAATAAGAAGATTGTCAGAATTTTAGTGGGGAGAGAAAAATCAGAGAAAGTGGCTAATAAGCACTTAGGCTTTCACCTGTGGTTTGATGCATGCAAGGTTTGGAAATGTAGTTGTAGCAGTGACCCCACATCCAGGCTGTGTTTATGCTTAAGAACATATGTTTGAATGAGATAACAAATCCCCAAAGCAGCAGTTCTTGTCACCCACCAGTCTACAGTCAACAGCAACACACACAGCTCCCCATGACTCCTATTCTGTTTGGCTCATGCTTTGCCCTTTCTCTCTGTACCTCACTAGAAAAATCCCAGCCTTAGTTAGATTCCAGTTCCTTAACTCTCAGGCTGTCTCTGTGCACCTCTTCATTTCTTAGCAACTACACTTACATTACAGAAGACCAGCCTATGTTCTTTCAAAGTCTTTCTGAAAAAAGATTGTCCTTCATTTGAAGTTTCATATTCATAATGTGTTTTTGTTCATAGATACATTTCTAAGAGAATCTGGGATTTTCTCTTCAATTAAACCTCCACTGTCCAACAACCCCAAAACCTTGTTGTTACTTCAGTCCTATTAGAAAACAATACACTGTTTCTGCCAGGTTCTGCCAATCCTGATGCATAAGCAAACCGTGGAATTCTTCTGAGATGCTTGTGCAAGCTGGTTTGCTTACTGCAGAGTGAGAAAGCTCTACATAGTAATACTATTTAAGACATTTAGATTATTCCATCTATTCACAAGATATATTAGTAATGTTAGTTTTAACAAAAAAAAAAAAAAAAAAAAGAAAAAAAAAAGAAAGAAACTACTACAGAATTTTGAAGGTGACTTTCCATCATACTGTATGAAATTACTAATGACCATGGAAAGAGTTAAAAAAAATTGCTAGGGCAACACATGCAAATGCACTTCATTACATCAGCTGAGAAATATTTCTGCCTTGCAAGCAGAACAGTAGGAACATGAGCTATTCTGTTTCCTGAAACAAAGCCATTTCCTGCTACCCCCATTCACAACTGTCCCTGAGATCACGTGGCTCTGCACCACATTTGGTACCTTGTCAAACACTGTGGGGCATAAGGCTGCCATGGTTCACGGTAGCTGTCTGTGTGCAGCATGGGCAGAGCCCCCAGACTGCTTACACATGCCACATTTGTACTGTGGTGGACCTAAATCCCACCGAGTCGTAAATATTGACTCAGCAGTGTGGCTGCTGCTTTTGCTTCTTCACTGAACAATGCCACAGGAGATTATTAGGCTTAGCAGCTGATTTTTGCTTGTAGGATGGATCACTGCTCATTGACAACAGAGTCACTTTTTTATATGCTTGTTTTAGTCAACAAACTATTGTGGCATGGCAACCATGGCTAGTCAGCTGTGCTGTAAATAGATTTTCCGTCCTCATTCAAAGAGCATTTTCCTTCCTTTTTTTACTATATGGGTTACAGTTATTAACTCTAAAAGATAGCTCACATGTTTACCAACACAGGAAAGTGACAGAAGAAAAAGAAATGTTTCCAGTAAAAATTCCTCTCTTGGTATTATTCTATTCTATTCAGATGCAGTTTTACTCGGAAGTCCCAGCTAAGACAACACTGCAGTGCTTCCTGTTATGGGGACTTAATGAAAGCAAGTGGCCTCGTCTCATCCTTGCTGGAGTTTTCAGTCTAGTACTAGGCAAACATTTATGAAAAATGCTATCTCTCTTGTCCAATGAATAGATTATTTTGCTCAAGTGCTTTTGTGCCTACTTTAAAGGATTCATTTCTTCCTTAGAGCATCCTGAAGTTTTAAGGTAATCATAAAAAATCATCCTAAAAAGCAATGTGAGGTAAATAAACATGAATTTTCCCTTTGGAAAGCAGATATTCTCTGAGAATACACAGGGAGTTTTCATGTATCTTGTCATATGTGCCCAAGTAGCATCTAAATAGTTGATGATTACCATACCAGTCATAGCTGATCAGAGTTCAATTTTCATCAGAAAATATACACAAAATAATAATTTAAAAATGTTATTACACACTGAAAATCGAATATTTTAACTGTAAAACAAATAAATGATTTTTGAGTGAAATATTTGGACTTTGTATGCATAACAATATATTCTCTTGCATTAAAATTTTAAACCCTGTTTAGCAGAAAAAAAAAAGTGGATAAGAAAATTTGACTGATGGTTGCAAAGGGTACTTCAGCGTTACTTCTTCTAAAACTATAGATCAAGAAATAATTGCAGCATTTCTTTGATGACTAACTTCCAATAGGCTAATATGTCCATGAAAGTGTCATTGACGATTCATTAACACTACAAGAAGAAAAATGAGGTGAATAAATGATTGGCTTTTTATGACTTATTTGCTCGGCTTTGGTTATTAGAGTTAAATGGTGTAACCATTAGATGGAATAACTATTCAGGCATGAAAAAAAATATTTATCACAACTCTATGTAGAAATAAATACAAAGATGTAGTCACTAACAGCAAGAACTAGAGTTTCTATGTAAGGAACTTCTGTATTACAATATTAAAAATAAAATAAAAATTGATATCTATATCAATTTAGACACTCTAAATTGTCAAACAGTCAGTTTGGACAGTCAATTGCAGATAATCTATATAAAGTAATTTCTGATTGTTTGCTGTCAATTAGTTTAGCCATTAACCTACTGTTTTCTGATTTCTACTTCAGTTTCCCCATTTTTCATAAAAATGATATAATGACTTTTTTTGATGAAGCTAGAAAAATAACTCCAGTATTCTGCAATGCTTTCATTCTCCTTAAATTCTTCTGAGATACACATATAAAATGAGCTGCATGAAGACTTTTAATATGGGAAATAGCTACTCTGTTTTTACAGTAACTACTTTTCTGCCTCCTTATTTTCTGTGCAATTTTCCTTCTGAGAAGCTACCTTGGATTTACACCAATGAAAACACTGTGGGCTCCAATCCACTGCATACTGAACTTAAATAATTGGTAGAAATTTACAGCATCAACAGGGTAATATGCTGGGCTTCTCACTGACTTACCTGCTAATGACACTGACCACTGATCATTGAAAACACACAGTTTCAGCTAGCTGTGATTTCACCAGCAGAACTAGAGTGATAGGTAGTAAAGAAAGCTTTCATTGTGTTGCGTCTTCCAAATCCTTGTCCTTCACAGGAAATGCTGTAGGACTCTGTTGGCTAAAGGGATTGTTAATGTGCTTCTCTGCTCCTTTATCTCTTCTTCTTGTTTACTTTCTCTGTTCATTTAGTGGGATATTTGTGTTTATTTTGTGTACAGTTTCCTTTGGCATCATTCCAGCTGGTGCCCTCATTTTTCTGCTCCCACAGGGATGGTCACATCCCAATCCCTCGGAGCAAACTGCTTTACTTCTTGACTTCTTTTTTAAAAAGATTTTGTTACCAAAACATGGCATTCAAACTGGCCTAGGTGTAATGAGCAGCTATCTCTTGTAGGCTGAGACATAAAGCATGCTGGAATATGCCTTTACAAATCTGAAGCAGTGTCTTCATCTTACTCTCAAATAACAGCTCAAATATTCCTTCTTTGACATTGTGAAGAAGCAAGCCAGCTGATATTTTCCAGAAAAAAAAAAAAAGAAAAAAAAATAGAGGACTTTAGAAACAAGTGAAAAACCAAATCTCTGTAGAATAATGGACAGTCATGTGCAGAAGATGAACAAAATGAATTATTAAGGGAAAAAAATTGATAACTTGCTCTGAAACTCTGTTCTGTTCACAGCCAGTTTGGTGGAAACAAGTGTTTTTCAGCTCGTTTGTTGTCATGTCCTAGGCATAGGTAAGGTACTGATCATTCAGGGAGGAAATATTCTTTTATTGTCTTAGTCTCATCTTGCAGTATTTATCTCATTTCTCCACTTATTTTCTCATCTCCAGCTTCCTTTTCTCTCTTCCTTTCACTAGTTCTTCTACCACGGGAATTCAGACGGAAAAGAGAGGCAGATTAAAACTTATTTAAGCTGAATAAAGACAAGTTCTTAAACATAAAATAATCTCAAAAATAATAATTTCCTCCTAGAAATAGACTTGCCATTTAAGCAAGTCTCAGCAAGGACAAGACCCTCAAAAATCCATCTTGAATTCTTCTCAACCTGAAGAAATGATTCTCATGTGAGTTGTATCTTATGCCGATGAAAATGTGGCATCCTAGCTCAGAGACAGAGGAAGACTTGGCCACTATATATTCCTGGGCAATTATCTCCAACATCTACCTCACATTGAGGATGCAGTGAAGTTTACTTTTTAATATTAAAAATGAAATTCTGAAGTCCTTGAAGGGAAGATGTTGGAAAAAAATCAGTGCATTAACATTAATAAGATACGTAGTAGTGGTACAATGCTATCAGGCGGATCCAAGAGAAAGTCCTCCCTTTGAAGGCTACCAGATCATAAACTACATATGTATAGATAATTGACTACTATTTCCTTTCATCTCTTACATGCTAGCATCATTTTATGTTTAGTTCTTTCTTATGAGAAGTACACTGTCATTTCAGTGACTAAACAAATTGGACAAAATTGTTGATGTAAATCCCGAAGAGTAGCAATGCAGTTTGATTATAGTAGTTATGTGTTATATGGCTTTAATTTTTTTTTTCTCTTATAAACAGTTGTGATTTAATTTAAGTTCAAAAGACAACTAAGTGTTATGGCAAAGAATTCTGAGCAAAACTCTGATAAAGTAAAATAAGAATTGCATTTGGGCACACTGAAACTGGAAGATATAATTTGGATCAGACAACGTTACCACAGCAAGCATTGCTACCTGTGAAGACACATCATAAGTCAGATCTACTGACCTCACTGCACAAAGAGGCAGGTGACAAAAAAAAGAAAATGGCTTTAAGAGAAACAAGCATCCCCCTCACAGTGTACATAAACACACCTCTCCAGTATGTCTAAATAGTTTTCATTTTTGAATCCTAGAATACCATCACTTGCAGTTTACATTTTTGAAATGTTTCCTTAATTCTGGTGGTGCCTACTGTGTATTGCTATCATTGGTCTGTCAGATTTTTACTGATAAAAAAACACCTTGAGGTGTTTGTAAGATGCCCTCAAAATTTAATCAGTGTAAAAATACAATAAGCATGACCTCAGTGAGTGAGTGGCAGACAATAAAACTGACAGGGACAAATTATGTCTGAAGAGTAGGAGGAGGATTTGACTGGATAAAAATGAAATGGACTCAAGGTGAGAAAGATAAAGTCACAAAATCATAAAATACTTGAGAAGTATTCCAGAGGCCTTTTTTGTTATGCAGGGCAGATTGACACTTCCAATCAGGTTTCTGTGCTCACATTGCTTAAAAAGGATGTTTCAGATGTATATTTAATGTATACTGAATGATAGGATGGTTTTCAAAAGAAGCATAGTAAGATCGTGGAGCTTCCATGGTAACAAGAAGTGTATTTGTGGCCTTAAAATTATAGAGACTGATATACAACAATATGTAACAGTGAGATCAAGCTATTTGCATGCACCAAAACAGTCTTTAATGTACTGATTTTCCATGCTGGCAACAATACTTAGTTCATTTACTTTCTCCAAGCTCTTTTTTTTCTTTTCTAGTGCTCCCTATAAATAGGCTGTGTTGCTTGATCTGGTCAGGAGAACTATTATCTTCTACTCCTTCCAATTACCCAGAATTTCTTCTACACTTCCAAGAGATTAATTAACTAATATTCAATATAGAAACTGAAAATATTTAGCCTCTGAAAAATATTAAATGAAGGTCTCTTAAAAGAGATGTCTAGAGAGAAATATCAGAGTAGATGAAGTGGAGAATTAAGATTTTATGTAAAAGAACTCATGTGGGAACTACATAATTAAAGGAAGCAAGCCATCTTGACTGTGTTTTGTAATCATGTCAGACAATATCCATATGATCAGGGAATGTTCAATGTTACACTGATTTTTAAAAACGTATGAGTTTGTTTCTGTGCATTTTTCTGATATAGACCAGAGACTACGGTTTTCTGTGCTCAGTAGCCCTAGAAATCATCTTTTTCACTGACTACTTACATAAAAGTTTTTAACTTTTCAATTTTGTACAGCATGGATTTCCCCCTCAAGGTCGAGAGGTTGAGCACCTGAGAAGCAAGCTTCTCTCTGGACTTGAATCCTGATTAGCTTTATCATATCACTCAACTGCTTGAGTTCATCAAATCCACAATCATGACCGTTGAGTTCATCATACCCATAGAATACACTGATAATCAGAACTGTCCTAGAGTAAGGTCAAGCACAGATTTCTTCCCAGCATGTCTGTGATGTCCATGATAAGAAAAAAGGTCTCCTCCAAAAGCCACACAGATAGCAGTTTTGTGATAAATAAAGAGTAGCAGTTCTCTGTCAGATGGGTGACTATTTATCTAGATTGGGTTTTGTTTTGTTGGTGGTTTTTTTTGTTTTTGTTTTTTTTTCCACCAGGACACCAAATGGTAAGTTAATTTATTCAGAAACACTGTCTAGATTTTTTCTTACCTGTCTTTCAACAGCCATAATGCAGATGTTAACATCACAGCCAGTGACCTAATCTCTCTTACTAGTTAAAAGAAAGAAATAAAAGCTTTAGGAATGTGATTAATCTGACCTTTTTTTGACAGCTGTTTGCTTAGGAGATAAATTGCACCCTGGACTGCACTGTGCTTATTGACTAGATCTTCACCTACTACATAGGTCACCGTGAAAGTAATACTTTTTTATTTCCACAGAAACTACAACAGATGCAAAGATCACAATAATGCTATTTAATAAAGCAATTCTCAGCTACAAAATACTGTTTTTCAACATAGTCACCACAATTAGCTATTTTCATCAGTAATGAGCAAGCACTGAATTCTCAAAACCATTAGAATCATAACAATTTTCAAAATCCCCAGAAAAATTGCATTATGATAAAACTGAAATATTCAGATGCTAAATATGGACAATTCTTTTAGTAATTTTAAATTTTTTGTTTCTTTTTTTTTCAAAATCACCAGAACATTCAAAATATTAAGTAAGTCATTGCTGTTTTCTCCTTCCCTGTAAGCAATTAAAATATGCAGTTCTTTAGCATCCACTAAAAAGAAAGAAAACAAAACAAAGCAAAAAATTGATCAAGTTTCTCTTTCATCGTTTGTCCTATTTTTATATTAAAATGGTGAAATTGAAACAAAACTAACATCAGTTCTTTTGGATGAGAAAACTGGATTTGAAAATACACTTTTTTCACTTACATCAAAATTTCCCAAGTTTGTGTCCATGAAGTCTATACTTGCATGCACAAATTGACAGTTGAAACTGTTTTCAAGTTTTACTGAATTTCAATTTCAATAATTGTGTGAAGATTTGTTTACTGTCGTTATGAGGGTAACACCTTTTGAAATACAATTCCATCTCACACTAAGGTAGCTGTTAAATTTCACTGTTATATTAAAGTTGCTCAGCTTAACCCAGAGGGCAAGGTGAGATTATTTGTCTGAATATATGAGTATTCATCCTTTTTTGTAGCATTGTAGAGGATGGAACAGCTAGAAGTTGTACCCAAACCCACTATTTTCAGCAGATGCTGACCAGTGAATAATTGTACAATATTTCAGGAAGGAAAAGCTACGGGACTAAAACACAATTTCTTTGGATTAGCAGTTTATTTACAGGTTGATAGTTTGGTACATTTTTCATATCCGTTTAAGGTTCTTGTCAGTAAATTGTCATCAAAGTTGGACTGAACAAAATTCTGCATCCAGAGTGATTCTTAATCACAGCAACATCCTCTTGATGGTAACTGGGATAGTCAAATGACTAACATGCAGTCACTCAGATCTATTACTTTTAAATCCTTAGAAATCCTATAAATACTAATGGCCAATAATTTTCAGTATAAAGAAATTCATAATAAAACATAATTATAATTTATTATAAAACTATTGTATGAACTGATTAGCTAGATTGATTTCTGTAGTAAATAGTTAACATAGCTTTCTTATTCTTCATTATGTCTTTAGGGTCCAGAAGCCTAAACAAAAAACACAGGATTCAATAACAAACTCTACTTGATCACAGTGATATAAAACATACCATTAATTATTACTAAGTTAATTTTCAGGAAATGTTGGAAGCAATCTTAGTTGAATATTCAGTGATTCTGAACTTGTTATCAGCATTCTTGGTGATCTTGCTTTTACTTTACATAAATTAGGGGTTTGATAAAATGGAATATGCTCTAGTTTATTATTGTGCAGCATTGTTAACGAGAACAAAAGAACGTAATCTAGCTATGAATAAATTTGTAACAAAAATGAAACAGATTTTTAGTCACTAAAGAGGAAAACTTCTAGAGTAGCTTCCCAATAATAGGAAAAAAAGTAAGTAGCTCCAAGACATTTCAATTAATTTATAAAGGTGTCCTCGTTTTGATGATAGAGCTATTTTTCTTCCCAGTAGCAGGTAACGTACTATATTTTAGGTTTAATGGTGATAGCACACTGATGATTTAATTACTGCTGAGCAGTGCTTATACTGATATAAGGTTTTTTCAGCTTCTTATACTGTCCTGCCAGCAAAGGGTGAAGAAGAAGCTGGGAAGGGACACTGCTAGGACAGCTGACCCAAATTGGTCAAAGGGGTATCACATATCACAGAATGCCATGCTCAGCAATAAAACTGGAGGAAGTGTTCTGTGTGGGCTGTCATTGCTCAGGGGTTTTCTGGGCATCTGTTGGTTAGCAGCAAACTCATTGTGCATTATTTTATTATTTTCCTTGATTTTTTCTTTTTTTTTTTCTTTTTCTTTTTCTTTTCTTTCCTGTTAAACTGTCCTTATCTCACCCAATAAGTTCTAGCACTTTTGTCATTTTTGTTGTGCTTTTTTTTAAATTTTCTACAATGTAAATTTGATTCATCGTACAGTCAGGAATCTAACCTACTAGCACTCTCCCAAATAATTCTCAAGATATTTGTAGAGTTTTTATCAAATGGATACTTATCCTAACACACAGTCTATTTTGAAGAGATATAAATGAAATAGTCATGGACAGTTCCTTTTCAGAATCAAAGAACTGTTAAGAGCATATTTTATTTACTATTATGAGCATAACTGAAAATCTAGAACGACCCATTAATTTCTACATCCTTATTGCTATTTAATTTTTCTTCTTTCTTTCTATTAAACTCAAATCTAGGTCACATTATTTAAAGCAAGGGGGAAAAAGGAGGGGTGGCAGAGTATGCTTTGACACTAATGTATCCATAGAGACTGTTTTCCTGCGTAGATAATATAAGTAGCTCCAGAAACTCAAGTTATTCTTAAAATGAATGCGTTTCTCATTGTGAGATACAACAAACGTATCACTGGATATCTCCCAGATATGCATATACATACTATATCTGCATTGTGATCTCCCATCTACGTTTTCTTTTGTCTCCTTGTCTTAGTAATTCATAGACATTCAGTTCCTTTTAGTCCTTAAAGTCAAAAAACCAATCAATGTGTAATTTACATCTTTTGGTATTTTCATAGAATTATGAAGGAGTTTGGGTTTGGGACTAGTTTTGGAACCTTTAAAATCATCTAATTCAACCCATGTGCTGTGACTAGGGACGTAACTTATTGGAACAGGTTGCGCAGAGACTCATCCAACCACATCTTGAACACTTTCAGGGATGGAGCATTCACAGTTTCTCTGGACAACTATGTCAGTGATTCATCACCCTCTGAGTAAAGAATTTCTTCCTAATATCTAATCTAAATGCACCCATTTCAGTTTAAAATTGTTATCCCTTTTTCTATTACCACAGTTTCTGATAAACAGTCCCTACTCATCTTTCTTATATGCACTCTTTAACATCTTTCTCTTCCCCAGGCTGAACAAGACTGATTCCTTCAGCCTTTCTTCATAGGAGAGGTGCTCCAGCTCTCTGGCCATCTTCACATCTTCTCTGGACCCACTCCAGAAGATCCATGTCTTTCTTATTCTGCAGACTCCAAATCTGAATTCACTACTCCAGGTGGGGCCATAATGAGGACAAAGAGTGGGACAATCACTTTCCTCACCCTACAGATCATGCTTCTTTTGATGCAACCCAAGATACTGTCTTTCTTGGTTGCAAGTGTGCAGCTTAGGCTCATGTCCAATCTTCCACCCACCAATATCTCCAAGTCTTTCTCTCAATCCATTTATCCTTTAGTCTAAGTTGCCATGGAAGGTTGTCCTGACCCATGTGCAGGACATTGCAATTAGCCTTATTGAATTTAATGATTTTCATGAGGGCCCACTTCTCAAGCCTGTCAAGATCTTTCTGGATGACTGCTCTTCCCTCATAACAATTTCAACACTCAGCTTAGTGTCACCTGTAAATTTGCTGAGAATGTACTGAATCCAAAAGTCTTTGCTGTTAATAAAGATATTAAACAGTACCAGTTCCAGTAAAGACACTTCAACCGGATACTACTCACCACTGGTTTCTACCTGGCCATCATATTGTTGACTGCAATTCTCTGGATGGAATCTTATCCACAAAATAATCCATCCACCAAATCCCAGTTTATTTGGTATATTTAATCTATGAATAAACCTGCATAAATAGTGCTTTTAATGGTGGGAATTGGTGCTATTTCAACTTAGAATACCCCACTTCTTCATCCTCAAGTCTAAATTACCAAAAAAACCACAATTTTTATTTTGTTTTAGGTTCAGATAATACACTTATTTCAAACAGTAATTATCAGATAGGAGGGAATATCACTTTTTGGGACAAATTAAACAAAGCATAGCCATCCAGTAAAAGAGGTGATTTTCCTGCTACACTGAGTGGTAATGAGACTTCATATTGTGCATGGTTCTGGGCTCTACAGTATAAAAAAAATGTCAGAAATTTTCAATTCATTCAGAGTTCAAATAAGCTGGTGAAAGGGCTGGAAGGCAGAAGAAGCTGAGGCCACTGGGATTGTCCAGTGTGAGAAAGTCCAGGGGTGACCTCATTGCTCTCTGCAACTTCCTGAGGCAGGGAACTAGAGAGGGAGTTGCTGATATCTTCTAGTAATCAATAGTAAGATGCATGGGATTGGGAGCAGAGAAAATTTCTTAAGCCTAAGGGTTCTCAGACATTGGAATGGGCTCACTAGAGAGGTGTTTGATAAACCATACCTGTCATTGTACCCAAAAAGGACCCAATGCACCCCAAAATACGTTTGCTTTAACTTTTAATTATCTCTGAAGGGCAGACAACTGGACTAAACAATCTTTGTAGCTCCCTTTCACCTGCACTTTTTCTTTTCTTTTCTTTCTTTTCTTTTCTTTTCTTTTCTTTTCTTTTCTTTTCTTTTCTTTTCTTT
>NW_024962334.1:39432272-39440788 GCF_019238085.1 Lagopus leucura | reverse complement strand
CCTTCTCTTTTCCTTCTCTTTTCCTTCTCTTTTCCTTCTCTTTTCCTTCTCTTTTCCTTCTCTTTTCTTCTCTTTTTTTTTCCTATTGTGTTCTATTCATAAGCGTTCTTCTTTTGTGAGTAATGTGGACTAGTACAGAGTCATATAAAATTAATCAAAGGAAAAAAAGAAACTTCTTGAATAAAAATGAAAAACAAGTTGGTTTTACCTTTTGAAGATGTAAGTCTTTCAATATTATCAGCATTTATTCACTTATATCAGTCAGAAAAGAGAATTTCAGTGGACATTCAGAATCACTAATTTCCCATTAGCATTTTTCATTATAAAATAGTACAGCTGCAGTTTCCCTAGCTCATTTTAATTACGAATACTCATGTCATTTAAATTTAAAAAGAATTGTTGTGAATGCAAGTTATATTTCTATACATCAGGAGTTATGCTTTTAAAGTCAATGAGATACAATTGGCAGGAAACTTTCAGGAACATAAGCAGACACAAAGCATAAAATAAGTAATTCTTTTATGTTGAGAAATAGTAAGAAAAGCCAAATCAATTGAGTTATAAATAAATATAAACTGAATTTTTTGGTTTTGCATCTTTAGATCTAATATATTTTGACAGTGGCAGCTGCTCTAGATCTATCATTATACTATTATTGAATTTCTTCAGGTAAAATGTAGGTAATCAGGTTGTTTCTTGCAACTGTTTTGCTGCCCAGATGAACTATTTGTTTCTTTTATAAACATTATCTGTCAAATAAAACTGAGGTGTATGCTTGATTTAAATGTTATCATCACAGTATGTGGAATACAAACCAAAGAGTGATATAAGATTGATGTTTGTATCCTTAGTCTTAATGTAGAATAGCTGTAATAGAAATATAGTCCACATGGCCATAAGTACTCTCTCTTTTTCACACAGCCACACACACATGCAAACATCTGAAGATAAAGCAATTTATAAAACACAAGAAACTACATTTTATATCACATATATTTCTTAGTATTTATGGCATTGCATGGGGATTCTCAAATACCATGGTGACCAGGAGTAATACAATTCAATTATTTTGAATTTCATTTCTGATACACCATCAGTGTACTTCCATTTTTAGAACCTACAGCATATTGGTCAGAAATTTACACTGTGATTGTCACTTTATTTTTTCCTTGAGTAAGTGCTTCGAGTTAATTTATAATCTAATAATATGTTAAGCATTTCAAATTATTCCTTCCTGTGTTCATTACATTGTATTTTTTCATCAGAGAATTCCATTTGCCATTGCAGTGTCCATTCATCTAAACAGCACTAATGGCATTGAAGAACCAGTTACTTTCGAAGCACTGGAAAATAAATTGTGAAGCAGATGTCAAAAGGTATTTCACCTGCTTTACATTTGACTCCTTGCTTTGCTTCATTCACTTTGCTACTGAATAGAATCAATAACAGCATTCATGATAGGACACAGATATTTAGTTTATAAGCTTTCAAGGTATTAGCTTTTTTTTTCCCTTATGAAGAGTGGATGGGGAGCAAATGAAATAGTTGGCACATGTTCTTTTCCTCATTCTCCAATGACATTTCTCTGGTATTTATTGTAGTTTGTGCAGGTATTAAAGACATTTACTTCAAGGTAAATTTGCCAGATTTGACAGTAAGGCTAAAAATAAAGGGAAAATGGTAACTCTAAGAACAGTATTTTTCCTACTTCTTATTTTCTTTACTGCTGGGTTTATAGACACTGAATATTTGTCTAGAATGTGTGCTATGATGCATTTAAAAGGCAAGAAATCTTACAGTGACTAGTAACATTTGGCCTACACATACACTGGCAGACATAGAAATAATGGATGTCCCTATCTCATTAATGAAACTCCAGTTTGATGTAAGAACCTAGTCCTATACCAGACCTGACCTGTGTTCTTCTTGTCCATCCATCTCACCAGGTTCAACAAGTAGAAAGTAAAAAGGGCAGTAGGCCTAGTTGCAGCGGATTCTACCTGATCCCAACTATATTCCTACAGTATATCCTGCAATGAGTAATGGCTTTTGGTGGTCTTTGTGGATTGGCTGTAGATCATGAGTCCAGACTACTATAAAAAGTACTTACCTAAGGAGGAGAATGGGCAACATTTCCAGCTGGTTATGGAACTGGTTTTGGAATTTTCCAACTACATTTGGTTGTCTACAGGACAGTGAGATCAAGACTGTATAAGTCTTTGAGTTAGTACTAAGTAAAATGCCTCAGACCAGAACAGCTTAAAATGATGAATTCTTTTTTGTTTGTTTTATAAAACTTTTAACCATCTTTATAGCCCTTAGGTTGCTTATTAAAAGTCTGTATTTGCTCTCAGATATTAACTACTTTGTTGTTAACTTTCTTTCTTTTTATTTCTGAAGTGTAGAAAACAACAGCTTAATCCAGTGCTCTATTATACCCAGGAAAAATAGAAAAAAGTAGCCTAAACATTAGACTATATTTAAAAAAAAAAAAAAGAAATTGTTTTAGAAAGCTAAAATTAAATTATAACTTTGAATTATAATAGATTAAATTATAACTTTTCCCATCTATTTTTCCCTCACATTATTTCCTTTGCTATTTCAAAATCTATATGTCTTTGATAGTCAGACAAGGTTAGGGTTATGTTTAGCCATTTAAATGTTAGGTATATAGTCCACTGTGTTCCCCAGAATGCCTGTTTCATGAACAAGGGTTTTCAGTCAGATACTTTCAACAACAGATTTGATTATTCAGCAGTTCTTATTTAGCTTAGTTATTAGTGTAAGAAGGACTAGGAAGCAACAAAACACAAATAATATAGACAGCAGATAATATGCAGAAAGTTTAACTCATTCTATTGTCCAAATTGAGAAAATGCCCCTGTATGTGTTATTGTCAATTCCTTTTATCATGTATTATATTATCTATTCATCAGTTATTTAATTATTTTATTCATATTCCCAAGTCTCTTTTAATATTCTGAGTCTGTTCATAGTTCAGAGAAATGCAGCTACAATCAAGGAGTTGGAGCTTTGCTGGAAACAATAAGATCATTGCTATGCTGGATCCATTGATTCCTAATGCCATATTGGAATGGATAATTAAAGATTTGGAGTATTAAGCAGCCATTACACGATAATGTCCTTGTTGTAGCTCCTGTGTTATGGATCCAGCAGAAAGCTGCACTTGGATTTCTTGTTACTTGCATGCAGCTTATGAGACAGGGGTGGCAAATTGTTATCATGGATCTCAAGTTTTTAACTTAAAACATAGCCACTCTTATTGCCATGTACTGTTATATCATCAACTTGAATTCTTCCTTTATTTGCATATCATCATCTGTAAAAAACGGCAAGATGCCACACTTTTTGGTTTTCCTTATACAATGAAGTAGATCAAGCTTTATTAATTAGTTTGTACAAGTTTTTCATCTGTGATAAATGGTATTCTATAAATAGGCCATAACTACATCTCTCAGAGATGGAACTATTCTTAAATATGCATCTCAAAACAGGAAATGAGTAATTTAGGTGAACTGCCACAAAGTCCTTTAAAATTGACATTAACATTTTTCTGTCTCTAACTTCAAAATAAAATATTATTATACACTAAAGATGCCTAAAAATCTTCCTGAGATCATCCTAGAAATTATTCTGCATTTGCCTTTGTCATTTGCCTTTGTACATCTTGTCATTAACTCATCCTCCTTCTCATCTATATTCAGCATACATGAACATAAAATTCTGCCAAATATATGAGTCTCCACAGTTGTCAGCCATGCTCTGCATATTGAGTCTCAGTTCTTTCTAATACTAACACTGCTTCCAGTTTGTAACACCATTGTGTTTTCTCAGGATGCTTTTAATATCTATGAGAAGATAATTAATGAAATCAAAAGCTGATTCTTCAGTAACTTGGTTAGTAGTTAACCTTCAGCCTGATGTTTCTAACAGTCCTACTACAACTGTCTTTTTGATTGGTTTTCCATTTGTCTTACAATTCTTTCTGAAATCATATGTTCTCTCAATCAGTTAACATCACTCTGTATGGCACACCTGAAACATCTACAGAAGGTGAAGTAGAAAAGAACTGCTACATTCCTTGTATGGAACCACAGTAGATATTCTTTTTTAAGAAAAAGCCTGACATAACTGGCTGCTGCCAAACTCTTTTGGATGGCATTTTGCTTTTCTTTTAATATTATGCTTAACTATTTTTATCTTTAAGACACAAAACGAAATGTCATATATTTAGAGTGTCAGAGTATTTCCATGAGTGTTTGTGAAAGAATCACCAAAATCAACCAAAAAAACAGTATTGTAAGAACCTAACCTTTCAGGTAGCCTGCAAGTTACAAAATAAGGGGAAATTCCCTCTTGATTAACGGATGATGCTGATAAAGCATAGCTCTTTCTCCTTCTATGGCATGTAAACCTTGAAAACACAGTCCTTAGCATTCTTGTCTTTAAGTGAAAGATCAAAATAGTTCAAGTGATGGATTAGACATAGGGCGGTCAATTTGCCTTTGTGGTCTCAATGAAATTGAAAATGTACAGTCTGAAAACAAAGGCTTAGGAAGATAGCCTAAGATATACAGCAACATTGTGTCTATATCTTTCAAGAAAAAATCTTGAATGTGCCATTTTATGCTCTGCACTGAATGCAGGTTTGCTCAGCATCATTTTGCCCTTTCACTTCTCAGTGCAGTGTAGTTCTGAAAAGAAAGGACCTGAAGATTTTCCAATTTTGTAATGCAATAATTTTCTGATAAAGTAAGAACATATCAGCTACATTGTTACTAGAGCCGGACATGAAACTTTATTCAACAGAAAAAGGAAGTGCCATGACCTTTATAGATGAAAAGATTTTCCATTAGTCAGGTATAACATACTGTTGTCTGTCAGTAGTTTATCTGAGACATTCAACAATACTTCAGAAAAAATGACCAATATTAAAGTTCCCAGTGAAAGACAAAACGTTCTACAGAATGTTTATTACTCTTCAACTTTAACATAAAACTCAGTTAAAGAAGGGGTAAGATAAACCACTGAAAACAAAGGCTACAATAGTGAAGAGAGACTCTGAACTGAAGCTTGGGAAAATCTCACTTTGATGCTACCACTTCCCTGCTAAGCTTCTTAGGGGGAATATTTCAAATCAGTTCTTCTGCTTAAACTCCCTCTGCAATTCCATGACATTTGTATCAGTCATGTCTTCCCTAAAAACAAACAAACACAGCTGAAAAAGAACATCTGAACAGTTACAAGTATTCTAATATATGTTTATATCTTTTGCCAGAGTTATCCATTAAAATATGCAACAGAAATAAACTAAATATAAATTCATATAGCAGCATGGTAGAGTGGTAGTGGATGTTTCCATTGTTCAGATGAACATGCTTTGCCGAAGACAACTGCTAATTGAACTGAAATTCATTCAAAGACTTGTGAGTAGCCCAAACAAGGTAAAACATGCAATACTGAAATTAGCTGAGCTGCACGGTAATAAATCATACAGAATTCCACAATGAAATTGTGAAGTAAGAAACATTTCAGCAATGTAGAAGGCACAGTTCATATTATTACACTAGTTTAATAGCTCTAATGGCTCAGCATAAACCACATACTGTATTAGAGCTACATCTGTAGGCTGGTGTCATTTGTGTTAACCTCAAATTTGTATTAAAAAGGGCTATAAAGATAAAAGTACACCCAAATATCATCATTCCAAATGCTTCTTATTTTTAATTTTTTTATTTACTGAGAAGTAAGTTTATAATTAACTAGCATATTTGGTATCATTAGAAAAAAATTAAGAGGAATTTACAGAAATCTTAATTGGTAGTTAATAATTTTTTTCTATGCCACTCCTTTGTTAAAATTGAGAAGTATGTCTGCTATTTATCATAGCATTTATCATAGTACAAATGTTCATAAATTTCTACCAGCTTGAAGGATTTTATATCTACTACAAATACAGATTACAATAGAATTGTTACTATCTTGCATACAAATACAAAGAAACAGATCTGTTTATTGAGTAGTACAGAATTGAGTATTTTGTTCAAGGATTGTATTAAAAAAATTCAAGGTTTGAGCCAACAAAAACAGATATGTATACACAGATGGTGAGATTATCATTTCAAAATTCTTTAGTGAATTTATTTCTGATTTATACCAGAAGGAGAGATTTAAAGAATTAAAAGAAGAGTCAGATTTTCAATCTTTTCTGACACCTCCACCCATTGGGACAGAATTTAACTGCTTGGATTAGAAGAAAGGACTCTGCCATCCCTAACAAGAGAGGAAACTAAGAGCTTAGTCTATCTTTTTATTTCCTTCCACAACTGTTAGAAATGTCCACTGGGATACAGAGTTAAGAACTGTGACAAATAAAGACAGACATTGTGGATGTGCCCGTGATCAGTAACCAGGACATCATTAACTAAAAAGATATTTGCTTCTACAGTATAATAGCAAAAAACCTGTCTCATCAGTGAACTGAGAGGCTAAATTATACTGTCAAAGTCAATGCACTGTCATACTATTTCATATTATCTAATTTACTTAATCTCACTCACTTCAGACTTGTATAAATCACAATTCTAAATTGTTTGTTAGGAAAACAAACTCTTCTGAGCACAAATAGCACAAATGCCCCAAGCATTTTCCAGTTTTACCTGAAAATTTTGTATACTGAGCCAGAATTCCTTCTTTGCCATTTTCATAGCAGAAGTCATATTAACAGATATCATCAGTTCATGTTCAGGTTCTATTTGCTTCAAATAATACAACAATTAGAAAGATTATGTACAATATAAAGTTAAGGTGCACAGATACATTCACAGTGAATTTCCATACTATAATGTATTTTATTTTCTCCAGATTTCATTCTACAAGGTAAACACAAAAAGAAAACAAGAACACCTTCTTCATACTTCACAGTGGAACTTGTTGCTACAGATTATTATAGAGATAAATATAATATACTAAAAAATGAATATATTTAAATGGTAAACACATCCATTAATGGATACTAATGCAAGAAGGTAGGCAAAGTCTTTGTGGCAGGAGGGCATTTGTTGCTGATTCCCATGAACTGTAAGAGTTCAGCAAAAAGAGGATTGCCTCATGCTTACCTTTTTCTTAAAGCCTTTCTTAAGCCTCTGCTATAGACTTCTTAGTCCAGACAATATTTCTCATGATGAAGTTCTTACCCTCCTGCTGCAAGCACATCTCGTATCTAGACTTTCTTGCTCACTTCTCCCTTTCCCACATTTAATGTTTTTGGAATCTTGAAGACAGGCAGTGCACTTTTTGACTTCAAAGAAGATACTGACACAGACTTAGATAGGAACAGTACTGACAAGTTGTAAGTATACAAAGAGCATGTGTTACTTTGAGGTCCTTGAAAGAATCTACATTATTCTGATTAGAATAATGTAGATCCCCACTGACATTACTACTCAATTTATAATTCCCTTTCCAGTAATTTTAACTCTGTTAACTTCAATACAGGCAAGGGAAAAGGTAAACATTTTTAAATTATCCTGATAAAGATAAAATATCATTCTTTTATTGTAGCAGTTGGTCAATGAAACTGATTTTAACAAGACTAGAGAAATATATCCATTATATAAGGCACTAGCTCTATCGAGCAATTTCAGTGGTGAGAAAAATAATCTGAAGTGCTTTTTTATTCATATAAACTGCAGCACATTTAACATTTATGTGTAATAAGATTGATATACAAACTATATCCTGAATCACATTATTTTATAAGAAACTCACAATGCATAGTAAATGAAAATATTTATTGATTCTTACTCTGTAGCAACAATATTATCAGCAGTTTAGTTTGAGACTTGAAATGAGATTTTTGGCTCCTGTCAATATCTCAAGAAAATATAATAATTATCCTATAATTTTCAAACATTTTGTAGGAGTAGAAAGATCAATAGGTTAATGTCTAAGAGGTTAAAGAATATGTATCAATGATCTGTTAAACTGTTTATTGAATAAAAAATCAAGCAGAAAAACCATTTAGGAACTCAGTTCCTTGTGACTTCATGTTTATTTTCTTGTCACAGTTGGAAGTACACAACACATGAAATATGCTACTTCTACTTTCGATTAACTAGAAATCAAAAAGGTAAGAGCAAAGACATCATTTACATTTGAAAACTTGAAATGATGTTCAAGGCTGGATGTGGCTCTGGGCAGCCTGGCCTAGTGGTTGGCAACCCTGCCCATGGCAGGGGTATTGAAACTAGATGATCTTTGAGGTTCTTTTCAACCCAAGCCATTTTATGATTCCATGATTCTATGATTCTATGATTCTATGATTCCATGATTCTATGATTCTATGATTCCATGATTCTATGATTCTATGATTGCTCTGAAAAGTTACAGATCATTTTCATTGGAATTCTTATTTATTTCTGAAATAGACAGACTGCACTTAATTCTCTCTCCTCTCCTCTCCTCTCCTCTCCTCTCCTCTCCTCTCCTCTCCT
>NW_024962334.1:39248600-39432262 GCF_019238085.1 Lagopus leucura | reverse complement strand
TCCTCTCCTCTCCTCTCCTCTCCTCTCCTCTCCTCTCCTCTCCTCTCTTTCCTTTTCTTTCTTTTTCTCTTTCCTTCACCTTCGCCTCCTCTTTCTCCTTCTGTCTTTCACTTCACTTATCTTCTCCTCACTATCTCAAACTAAAACTTGATCAAAGAAAAATAGATGCTATCCAATAATACATATAATAGATCTTCAGATACTTTGTTATCTGTTACATATCTGTTGACCTACATCACTAAGGTAATATGTAGCTTTCAGTTAGATCACTCCATTAACATGTATACATAGATCATAACAGATTGTAATCAGTTTCATGCTACAAATTTACAAGATAATTTAGAAAATAGAAGAACTTGTTTCCTGCTACCTCTTGATTATTATCTGAGGTATGCCCTGAAGCATAGCTAGATGGTTTTTCAATTCAATCTTACATCTTTTACGGATATTCCTGTTATCTGTAATAATAACTAATTGTTAGTTACACTAATTGTGCCACTAACATCTTTTCCTTTTGTTGATTTCTTCTTTAAATTAAGCAATCTGTTCTTCCATTCTTCATCATGTGTTTAATAATGTCACTTGTTCCTGAGTTTTAAGAAAAATTGCAAATAAAAATAATGCAGTATTCTAGATGTGAATCTCTTATTGATTTTGTCTGGCATTAAAAGTATTAAACTTTATCCTTTTTTTAATCAACGCTGAATTTTACTTGTATTTTTAAAGCAAAATTTTTTATGAATAAATCATTTTATTAAATTTCCCACAATGCATCTATGACTTTTTTTTTTCTTCCTATGTGGCTGTTATAAGCATTTATGAAGTTCTTTAAAATATTCCTCAGTATCAGACAGCTCTTTGGGGCCTTCTCCAATCTATCTAGGAGCAGGTACCCCATTTCAGTCCCATTTCCATCCATTTCCTGATGATGCTGCAAGAAGAGCTGGTCTCCAGCCCTTCATCACTCTGCCCTACCAGCTGTTGATACTGGAGAGCCAGGCTCAACTGCAGAACCGCATCCTGCCCAAACTCAATCCATCCTTGTCTCTAGAAGGACCTTGATAACTGGAAATGGGGCTTTCCCTAATGCCTCCATGATGCCTGTCTTTTTTTGGGAAACCATCTTGTCAGACTGTGTCCTGACAGGCCATGTCCTCCCTACTCAGGTCAGGTGTACCCTACAGACACCAGCTCCCCAGACCCTGGCCTGCACAACATCCTAAAATGCCATGACAGAAGTAAGACCATGGAAGAACTGATCCTGAACTAGTATGATGGGAGACAGTAGAGGGGACAACGCATGTGGGCAAGATTAAAAAGGAATATCACCAAACTTACATCAGAAAAGGCAAAATGGAGGTGCTGCCATGTCTGAGGCCTTGCTGCTTCTGTTTCCTCCATGTATATTTAATCTACACATTTCTGAAACTTCTAAAGTGATACAGAAATAGGGCATTTAGTCAAGATATACCCGTCTAGATTGTGATTTGAACTTTGCTTTAGCAAAATAGAGCATGACTTCCTAATTATTTACCCAGAGGGTAATTAGTGAATATTTACAACTTAAATTTGAATTAAAATAGAAACAAGAGTACAAGTCAAATTAAGTAGCCTATCTTGGAGATCACTCCAGCATTTTTTTGCAAGCAACATTTATGGGAAAGCCTTGCAGATAAAAAGATCTGAATATTGACTATAGCAGAATTTTATTAGTGCATGCGAAGTATTTAACTCTAATTTTGTTAATTGGCTTCGATCAAGCTTACTTTTGTTGTTGTTTGTTTCATTTGCTTTTTGGATAAAGTTATAATATTACAATGCATCAAGACTATTCAACATTTTTTGGCTTAGTCATAAAGAATGGAGAAATCAATGCTGACATACTGATTTAATATGCCAATTGCAGTTAGCATACTATTTATATACTCAGCAGACCATACCTTTGAATATAGAGAAAATACTCAGAAAGGCTTTCTTGGATACAGAGAAAATCAAATATCAAATAGAACTGAAGTCTACTCTAAGAAGACATCAATAATATGAGTATCATACATGCACACACACAAAAACAAAATCAAAATCTTAATGTCTCTGTGCACTGGAGAATTAATTTGTGTTAATCTTTTATCAGACTTTGCAGATAATATTCACTTAAAAGAGAATATCAGTATATTGGAATAAAATTATGTTTGCACAAGTTTATAGATATATTAAAAATGGTTTGGGTAATGATATTTGTTCACCTATTGTATATTGAGAAGAATATAAGCTAATACATTGATTTTCACCTTTCTGGAATTTGTATTGGTTCACTGTGGTGTTTTGCAGTTCAATATGATGATAAATCTTTGTACTTACGATACAATATATGAAGAAATTGAAGGGTTGAATAACTGCTTGTTCTCAAAACAAAACAAAACTTAATGAAAGAACAGAAATGCTCATATTTCAACTTCATTTAGAAATAAAAGAAAAAAAATCCCTTTGTTCATTTGAACAAAAATGTTTAAATTTCTTGTTCAAAATGTAGGAGTTTAATTTAATAACAAGGGCATGACACTTCCTTGGTAAAAAGCCATACACCACAGCAGCAGCATTTTGCTTTACCATAACGAACCATTCTATGGGCTATAAAACTGACTATTTCATAAATTGCACTGGTACAGGACAGCTTTATGCAGAAAATTAAAGACTTTGGATTATCTTAATAGTAATAAATTTTTTGTCAGCTCAGGATTTGTAAAAACAAATTTGTTTTTTCCCATTACTGAAATACAATAGAAGAACAACTTGAAAAAAAAAATGGTGACAATGGAAGAAGCTGAATGAAGAGGAATGTGAGGCATGTCTAAATAGTTAACATAGAATTTGCTGAGCCTTTATGGCATATTATTGTATTAATGTATATGTGGCTCCTAAAAAAAAAAAAAAAAAAAAAAAAAAAAAAAGTGAAAAAACTTGACCACCTTCATTTTTTCACAGGCATGTCCAGTCTTTTCATAGTATGAGCAAAGCAAGTGATAGGTAAGCATGGTCCAAATGAAAGCAGTGAAGGTAGCTGCCACTTTTTTTTTTTTTTTTTCCTTCTTTTGACTTGAATAGATTTGTAGATTTTGTGATGAATACAATAGGACATGGAGTTCCATTGAGCTTTGTTTCTCACTTGGAATGTAATGTTCCATGTTACACCAAGTACAGGTGCCATTTCAGTACAGCAGCACTTAAAATAACAATAGTCCATTTCCATATATTTCAAGAGAGGGAGGAACTATTGTTTATCAGAAGAATTCTATGTAATTGGCAGCAATCACCATTTCTCCAGCTGGCTAAGTGCTAATGTGTTATTAGCTGGATCTCTGAACATTTTGCAAGCATTATAAATAGGCACAGCATAAGTTTTTGTTATTTATAATGGAAATAATAAAGTTAACATACACATATAAGTACATAAGTACACATGTGTACTCCAGTAAACGTTTTCTGCATTTTATTACATTTCTCTTGTTGATTTAAGCTCTAAATTATGCAATTGGGCATTTCTGGTGAAAATTAATTTTAGAACAATAATAGATTAGACATTCTGTGACTGATTTTATCAGTGAGGTTTACTAGGCAAAAGGAGGAACTCAGTATTGCTATATGTATTCTTCCGGGAAGCTTGAAAAACGTTGGATTCTGGTCTTTGGTGGACAGCTAACAACAGCCTATTCATAATGGCCACAAAAACAGCATTATTATTTTGATGGAACAGTCAGATTACAAGTGGAAGAAATGAAAACAGGCCTTTAATTCAAAGTAATTTTAGGTTTGATGTTTGATCTTCCTTGAAACAGAAGACTAAACTGTAGCATGGTAGAAATTGACATGAAAAGTGTCAGTCTATTTAGAAAAGTTGAATAGCTATAATACTATTCTTTCAGCTTAACATACGGAATTCCAACAACTCATTTCTAGTATAAAAAAGAGGGACAGGAGAGACTTCCCTATCAAGCCAATTTACTATGATCTCTAGTAGGGCAGTAAAAATAAACTCATATGATGCTTCAGTGCATCATCAAATGTGTTTCTTCTAAGAAATTTTGAATAAATTAAATTATGGAATTGAATATTGTAGTTCAGTTCATCCTCTTGGGACATATATAATTCTGGAAAGCTTATTCAAATCAGAAGAGAATTTTAAATATTTTCACCATTCATACATTTAATGTATAACTGCACTGCAAATATTAAAACATTTAATAATTTCTGAATTTAGTCAAGATTGCAGCGGAAGAGTACAAACGCACAATCTTCTCCTAAACACAAACTTTTAGCCTTATGAGTTGTTTTCCTCACAGATTTTGACTATGATAGTCATAGCCATTTTTTTAACTGTTCAAACCTTTTCATTGCCTTTGACATGTTCAAGATCCAGTAACTGATCCTCCAGTAACAGGATGGCAAGCGCTATCACTTCAGATTGACCACTAAAGAAGTTGTTTTCACAGAATGTATGTTGTTCCCATTCCCAAAGTGAATTTTGTATCTGTGACAGTAACAATGAAATTTGGGGTAGGATGCTTCTTATTAATCTTGGCTTATATAAGATTTAAATATTACTTTGTTAATAATCTGAACTCTCTCTAAAACAGAAATTTATAGTGTAATCGATTCAATTTGTTTTAGGCATCTGTCTTAAACTGGGAAGCAAAATCAGTAAGTCTTTACTCAAATACTAAACAGAAAAACATTTTGGTTGCCACAAAACTTTAAGACAGCTAAAGATTTGCAAGACTGTTTATAATATGCAACCCACACACTACAAACCTTACAAAACATTTGAAACATAGATTCATGAATGTTTCTTATGCTTCAGATATCTTAAGATATCTCTAAGAATGACAGTAATTTATCTAAATGAAGAGTGTATTACAGTAATACCCTTCTACATAGAAGACCTATGGCTCTTACACCTGGCATTGCAACATCAATTTTCAGGTGTTTGGACACCAGCTGAAGTTCACAGCCCTTAGTAACACACGTAGTATTCACACCATTTATGTAAGTGACTAATTCAAGAAGAATTAGGAAGGCAAAGGTAAAGGATTAAACTCCTACAGTCACTGGGGAGAGGGAAAAGCCTCTTTTGTCAAAATATACTTCCTTTTGTGTAGAGTAATTAAATATTTATTAGACTGAGGGAGAACCTTAATAGCTTAGAATCTAGAGAGACTTCAGCTTCAGGCAGAAGGGTTTCAAGCAAAATGGAGCATTTTCAGTAGCAGAGAAAGTACTATCCTGAAAACACTTAACCTTGCTGTTACAAAGCAATATGCTGTTTAGATTCAGCCTTGCAAACCAGAAAACAAACTGTAGATCCAATGTCATCTGGCTAACCAGAGATATTTTTTTTTTCAGTCACTGGGGCTCAAAAAGCATTTTAGCTATTAAATGCTTGGTAACTCAGTAGCAAGCAAAGAGGAAGAATGTTCAGAATTTTCTTATCAAAGAAGGACTGCAATTTTTACTATGACTTGGGATATGTGCCAATATTTGCTTTCAAAAACAAAGGCTGTGCTTGTGAAATAACAAAAAACCATGGGGCCCTTTCTGGAAGTAGTAGATATATCATTTCAAGCATAATAATTTCAAGCATTAATAATTTTAGGTGCATAGACTGAAAATAACATGCCTAAATAAAAATGTATCTTATTTCAGTAGTTCCACAATAAACAAAAAATGTATTCTTATAGAATCAACCTGATGAGTCATCTCTTTCAGGGAACACCTCTCCCATAGCTTTCCCACATTGCTAAATATACAGAGAAACTCCCCTTTAAAATATTTCTCACCACCTAGGAGGATAAAACATTCTAGTAGAGATGGGAGGAGAAAATCAGATGTTTCAACACAGTGCAGAAGCACCCTCTACCTTCTTCCCTAACCTCTTAAAGTTTTTTTTTACATTTTACAAGAAGCACTCCTTTTTTGCAGTATTATCCAATTTATGATCATCACTCTTCTACTTAGCATATTATCTGAGAAGCTCAAAGAACTAATGCTGATCAACATCTCAACGAGTGCTGTTTTCTTCTTATATAACGAGAGACCAAATCCTGCAATATTTTGCTTAATGCATTAGACAAGCATTTGTAATACTGATACAAATAAAGCAGTGTTTAAGTGTTTTTGCTTCAAATAAATGCTTTCATCTAAGCTTCTCAGTTCACATTAGAAAAAAATGTGATTTCTCAAGGTTTATTACAAATATCTTAATCACAGATAAGCCTCCAGTTATCAGTACCTAAATAGCATTTAGGCATCAAGATCAGCTTATCCATGTGAATTGGTGGATTTTGATCAGGGGACTGTGTATGGAGATGAATATTGGCTTCAGTGAGTTGGAAACAATGGTGGCAACTTTGGAATATCAAAAAGTTTGTGTTTGGTGGATCCCACGAATGCTCAGACAGGAACATTATGTGAAAGTAATGCCTCCTACTTCTGCATGTCTGTCAGGACATACTGAACCAATATGAGGCTGAAGGTGACAGTTTTGGATCGCGTCAATACCTGTGACGAGGCATTGTGTCACTAATACGAGCTGGAGTCAACAAGTCCATGGAGTGGTGATGTGAATTCCCCATTGAAGAAAAAGTTCAAGACTCAGTCCTCAGTGGATAAAGGGACATGCACTATCTTTTGGGTTATCAAAGGAGTGATCCTTCAGGATTTCCTGGAACCAGAACAAACCGTCAACTGTGACTATTGCATTGTAGTGCTGTGATGAAGCTGAAGGCTTGTACTTCCATAGTTAAACCAGAGAAGAAGAAAACTTTTTCCTTGCAACACAGTGACATCAGGCCCTATATCAGTTTGAAGACAATGCAGCACACTGGCAGTCTTGGCTGCACTGTCCTACCACACCCACAGTACAGCCCCGTGAAAGATGGACTGTGTTCACAACATTTTCCTAGCAACGATGTTATCATAGCAGTTGTGAAACAGTAGGTTACTGGTACAGATTTTTACAAGTATTACATACAGGCCCTTGATCAGGGCTGTCAAAAACATAGCTAATGGTGGTGACAATGTTGAAAAATAGTGAAAAATAGTGTTTTGTTGCTGAGAATAATTTATGCTGCTTATATTTATGAAAATAAATTTTATCCAGACCCTTTTAGATTGCATTTTGTAAACATCAATCTGAAATTGAAATTTAAGGTTAAAAAACCCAACATAATACAACTATGTCCTGTATGCCTACACTACATGAATGACTCAAGAATGTAGGAAGCGGATGCAAAGCTTGCAAAATGGAAAGTAACTCAGTGATAATGGGAATTCAAAATCCATGACAATTTACTGAGAGCCTTATTTCCCAGAACAGGACAACACTGGTGTTCACAAGAATAAAGAGTGAAATATAATACTCTTTCCAGTGTGCTCCTCCAATGTATCTAGCTCATATGAGGAGACCAGAAGATTAATTAATTTGAAGCCAGCAACTAAGTCATGTGAGGTCTGGAACTGTGAAAGGGCAGGAGAAGCTAACTTTGATCAAGGAAAATCTATGTGGGAATTGTAATTAAATAAATATTTCTAGTACAAGTATTAGGATATTTGTTTACATGTACAATTTTTTATTTTTTTTATTTTTTTTTTTTTTTCGTGAGGAATTTTATTTTAAGCCAATTGTGAAAGATTTAGCAAACACCAAAGTGATTTCACGGCTCATCAACACTATGGGCCATATGGAACATTTACATTTCTTGACAGCTCATACTTTCTTAGCAGAAAGTAGTAAACTTTTGTGTAGACCCAAGACAGGACTAATCCATTGCTTATATGAGTAAACTTGTTTTTTTTGTTGTTTTTTTTTTTTTTTTTTTTTGTTGAAATTATGAGTACACTGAGTGCCCTAATTGGTTAGACATTAACCAGAAGTTAAATGCATAATTAACTTCAACCTTTATTAGTGTTTGTTTCTGAAGAGATCACGTTCCAATAAATAACTGTTAATCTTTTTTTTTTTTCAGAGTAGACAGCTCTGCTTCCTGTAAGTCCGGTTGATACCTGAAGTAGGAAAGAGAACACAGGAGATGCCGCATTATGTCAACCCAGCACACTATTTGTTTATTTACCATGGTGATTAGATCCAACTGCTTTTTGTGAAAGTTAGTATGAAGAAAACTGCACCCAGCCCCCCAATAGGTAGCCTATTCTTTGGCAATTGTACCCCACCTACTTAAGAAGGAAAGGGTGGTATAGAAGTAAATCTTTTTTTTTTTTTTTTTCTATAGCAAACCTTTTTAAAACAGTTTTTAGTAAACACTGCTATTACAGCTTTATATAATATTAGCCTCCATAACCATTATTTTGAAGCCCAAGCTCTCAGATCTGAATTATAAGACATGCCGTATCCAAAACACAAGTAACCTCATTCTAGAATCACTTGCTTCTCTGAGGAATTCAGATAGAGAAGTGTGAAAGCTGCCACCCTCCAAAGCTTCACCAGTTTCAACTGAAGTAATTGTATGGATCCTACCTCCAATAAAAGAAAATTGCAGCTGGTTTATTTCTCAGTTATTTCATCTTTATAATTTTCTATTTTTAGGAAGAATTTGACTGATACTCATAAGATTTCGAAAAAAAGATTTTGGAAGAATTTGATTGATTTTGGAAGACATTTGACTGATTATTCTCGTAATGTCTTACAATGGACAAAATACCAAGGAAAGACTTCAATCCTTGGGCAATGGAACAGCTGCATGTAGAACATGAGGCATGAGGCTCACTGAAATGACTGCTTCTGCAGCAAAGCCCCCTTTTATCTCCTGTGCAGTGTTACTCTAAAACCCCACATATTAAAAAGGACATGATATGATCTGTAACACACACTGAGAGCTAAAATTATGAAGAAGAAGAGAATCTACTTCTGTGGCTGCAGCTCATTTAAGATGTTACATCAAAACTGGTGTCAGCTTAGTATTGTGGACCTCACTGTTCCACAAGAGAACTTCCTGCTATGACATGTGTCTTGATGTGGGCAGTGTCCTTATGGCATGAGGCAATGCTTCAGTCATTCGTGTGGTAGAGGGGAACAAAGCTATCTAAAAAACATCCCTTGGTAGTCTGATTTCACACAGATCTATGAAGAAAGCCACAATGCAGAAAACAAACTCTACTGCAGTTATCTTATTATCTAGTTATATTACTCTGCATGACCAAAAGTTTAAGTCCTTTGAAAGGATTCATAACTCATTACATTTGTAGAGATGAGTTTAGATGAAGGAAACTACATATTGTTGTGCTATTTGCAAATCTCCATAGGATATATCATTTTTGTCATTTATTCTCAAAATAATGTCATTGCCTGACTAGTAGCCAACAGGAAGAAGTTTGAAATAATACATTTTTTTTTTCAGGCAAACGGAAGTTAATTATACAATTTAAAAAATAGCTGAAATGTAGTCACTGAAATAAGCTCAAAAGTTCATGATTTACTGAATACAACTACAGGAAGTATCTTTAGAAATAACTGTGGTCTATTAGATGAGTTTCAATTACTACAGAAATGTCAGGAACAAGAAATACAGATGTAAAGCCCAGATAAGGCAGGAATGAAAGATAAAAAACACTTTTGCAATCTGATAGTTTTCAAACATTTCACCTTTCCAGCATAAACATAATCACTGAAATTAGGGTGAATAATGCTTATGGAACAAAGAGAAAACATTATTCTTTCTTTCTTTCTTAGGTATCCATAAAAAAATGATTGGAGGGAAGGCATTTAAAATTTTTCTTTTTAATTATTATTTTCTTTTTCTGGCAAACTTTGTTTTACTGTGGAGGTTTACATGAAAATTTAAAAATGCAGCAAATATAAAATCTGTGCTAAATAAAGATCAAACCAGAAAAAAAATCTAAAAATTAAATGGGCAAGTAATACAGCATATTTCACTACTCTCAGACACTAAAATGTTATTAACAGGGCCTCTCTAAGAGCATTATATATCCCTGTAAAATCTATTTCCTCCTTCTTTGGAGGAAAATAAAACACTTTATGAAATTCATTTTCTCCTTTTTTTCAGTTGTAGTTAACTTAATTTCTTCAAGCTTTGTTTCAAAAACCTCAGTAAAAATTAAAAAAGCAACAAACAAAAACTTTTTTGTACAATTGTTAAAGAGAAACAAAAATATTTTAATATCATGAGAATTTCAGTATTTCTGAAGACGTCTTCATCCTGCATTTGGACAGAAAGTTGGAATAGCAAAGATCATAAAACACCAAACTGTTCAAAGTCTGCTAGAAATGGGGAAATGCTGTTTTGAGGGAGACAGTGATTCCTCAGCCCATGGATCTTGATCTTGTTGTACTATATTTTTATTATCCTAGACAATTACTACTTTTTCATATGTTCTGATGAGTTCTGCAGTATGATTTTTGCCACAGAAACTGTATCTTTGAGCTCATCACAGTGAAGGATATTTCTGTTAGTTCTACAGTTTCCTAAATCTAAAAGTTAGCTATCTGGTGCTAATTGCCCCCTATAGGCAACAAATCTATTGAGCATAACTCATTCTCTCTTATCATAGAATCATTAAGATTGGAAAAGACTGCTAAGATCCAAACAATCAACCATCAAACAAAGGGAAAGGTAAATGATTTGAATGATTTTCTGTGTTCCTCTTTAACTATATACAAGACCTAAATATCTAGCTCAGATAAAACGCTTTGCTTTAAGATATGCAATACGATATAAATGTACACCATGTAGTTAATAGAATCATGATCTGATAATAATGTATATATTGAATTCTCACTTTTTAGAGGTGAAATTGTATAACTAAAAGGATGTGAACCTACATTACTTTTTATGCCACTTCTTGTCTACAACACTGTGCTCGATATCCTTGCTTGTTAAGAATTGCAGTTATCATTCATGGACATTTGAACGATTTGAGCACAACAGCAGTTTTATAAACATACCTGTTTCTTTTATTCGTAACCACCTGAGTTATACAATATTCTAATAACTCTATTCCTTTTCTTAAAAATTGGTGTTGGAACTTAATCAAAATATGATTTTTAAAATGGAAGCTGTCACCTGTCTTGTATAGCCAGCAAAATATGTATCTAACAGCACAGAGTCACTCTCAAAGGGACTTAAAACAACAACAATAATAATAATAATAATAAAAAAAAAAAAAAAAAAAAAAAAAAAAAAAAGATCATTTAGAAGACTTCTGTATTAATAAATGCTTTTAGTCTTGGGCAAGAAGAGTGCATAATAGTCTGTAGATGACAACCTCTCTCGCATTCTTAACAGTTGCTCAACAGTTTCAGTTGCCCTTTACTTTCCAATGGAACTGCAACATTTTGATATCCTTCAGCTCATGGAAAAGTCCTCCCACACTGCACTCTGAAATGATGTTTTGTGTTTGGGACAGCAACTGGTGAGGCAAGAAGTACTGAAACTGGGACTGTACTAACCAACCACACACAACAGGTTTCAGCACACACAGAAGTTTGCCCATATCTTCCAAATGATGTGTTCTGAGCAGCTCACAAGCATGTGATATTTATTCTCTGAATCACTAAGAGTAGTGAGTATAACCTGCTGATACTATTTATACAGCAGAATCATAAACTCTATGTACTTTGTTGCCTCATTTTGCAGTTTCTTCAGCAGCTGGGGTGTGACTATAGTCAGATGGTTAAAGTTGAATGTGTGCACAAGTGAGTCACTTCTACAGCGTATAGGAAGACATTTATCACAATAGCAGTAAGGTTAGGAAATACACATATCTGACTCTTCTGTGCAGTTCCCACAGTGATTCATGAGATCCTATCTATAAGCCAGCACTCCCTTTTACCCCCAAACAAAACAAAGGAGACAAAAGTGGGTGTGCTAGTAATTCCTCATGCATTAAATACTTTGAGAAATGACAGACAAATGCTCCCCTCTAGTGAAATGAGTGGAGGAGATTGCATCAGCTAAATGAGCAAGTCAGCAAAGAAGTACATACATGTGTTCATGTTCCTGTGCATGGGATTAAAAATATAATAATTACATAGACCATACTAAGGAGAGTAGACTCCAACTTACACATATATACTTTACTGAAATACTTATTTAAATTTTTTCTTTGTTTATACTTCAGATAAATACTTTACTAAGCAGCAATAGGGAATGCTTGAGTACTGTTAATACAAAAATATTCTCTCAACTTCACAAGCATCTTGAAAATGCATTTCTCATCAATTTATTTTCTTCTGCTTATGTTAATGTGTTTTTCTTAAGCCTAATTAGAAAAATATAGAGTTGCCTGAGAAAAGAAAATCAACATTTATATTGTAATCATAGTGATAAATCATTGCGAATAAGAGCTTATGTGCTTTTTTACTAAACAAAGCAATAGATATGCTTAAATGCTACAAGATTTCATAAGCATTTCAAAATTACTACAAATTCAAGTAGAAAAAATTACATAGGAATTCTGACTAGGCTAAAACATTTGGCTGGTGAAATTTTGGAGTGCTGAGATTGTAGGAATGAATATGCATATGTATTAATTTTTATAAAAGCAGAATGGAAAATAAATTATCTTTTTTTAAAGCTTAGGAAAACAATTTTGTGGTAAGACAGATGATTAACAGATATGAAAGTGGAGGGTAACATTTTAAAGCATTTTCAGAGTGAGCTTTTGTGTCAAATAGGACTTGGCAAAGTTGTCTTTTTCTTATAGAATGCATTCAAGCAGCATAGAGAGTTCTTTAATTACCTTTATTTTTGTAAATTCTGTAAACTACATTTGTAATTTACATATGAATGTTATCCTATTTATTCATCATGAAGGTGTTATTTGATGATGTGAACAGTGAATATTATAACTTTTTGGAGTTAAGTAGTCATACAAATCATGACATCATTTTTATTTCCTGACTGAATACACTAAACTCTTAACATCAGGTTAGATTATTTGAAAAAGCCTTTGGGGACATGAAATTTCTCAGGAAGGATAAGTAGCTGATAAAGAGGATTGAAAATTTTTGAAATATTTTAAATCTTCCTTCTAGGTAACATAAGCCTTGCCTTAGGGATAGTTCCTAGAAAAATTAGAGTACTCCAAAATTACATGGCTGAAAGCATATCAGTTTAAATTAAGTTTCCATTGTCACTTCCACGTAATGTAATTACATGTGCTTGTGTGGTCTCAGTCATAGAAAATGCAGACTTTTGCATTTTGCTTGAAGTATTGAAAAATCTGGACCTCTCCTTGTCTGAAACATTTTCATCATCAAATGAATCCCTTTCCTTTTGGGGTCATCATTTGAAGAGATGGATCCAGGAAACATAAAAGAAATTCAAGGAAAATCTAAAAGGTATTTTCCATGGGGTAAGATAAGATAATTGAAAATTGTCAAAATAATTCAACATTATAGGTATTACAAGGCTTAGCTAATGAGTGCACTCATTATAATGAGTAACAGGCCATGCTCACACTCATACCCTATTGAATATTCTAGGATAAGTGTGAAGGTGGTTAAAACTAACATTGCACAGATGAATAAATACCTCTCCCTGGTAAGAAGCTGAAGACATTAATTCTCAATCATCTGTGATTGTCTTCTAATACCTTTTGGTAGATAAGGGAAGAGATTTTCAAAGAACTACCGAACTGCCAGAGGAAATTCTGGGAGAAAACACATGAAAAATATTTTCTTTTTGTTCATCCATCTTAAATATAAAATTATACATTAGTACCAGTCTGTAGCCTAAGCCTTCTGTTCTGACAATTTTTGAACTTGTGGGTTTAAATGCTCACTCTTACTGCATGATGTACGAAAGGAAAGAAGTAAATTCTTGTCTTGGGAGAAAATTCAGGAAAGTAGCCATAAACTTATTTTCAAAAATCAACAATGATTAAGAGTGGAGATTTACTGCCTTTACTGATGCCTGTTTTATATTTGGCTAAATTATTTCTAATTAATTTGCCTTTAAAATCTTAGTCTGTACTATGGAGGGTGGTTCTGCACAGTGTTCTGCGCTTGTTCAATTTTCAGTCCTTACTGAAGGTGCAGAACAAACTGTTTTGGCATTCCTTGATACAATGTATTCTGTTCATATTAAAAAATTGTTTTCTAATAAATAATATTTTAAGCTGAATCTGAGGTTTCAAAGATCAAGGTATTTGGGCACACATTCATAGTTCTGGGCCCCTGTTAATAAAGTAAAACATGGGGTTTTTCACTGAAGATGGAAAAACAGCAATTTATCAGAAGAAATAATTTGATTTATTCTGATTTTCAAACAGATTTCCAAAACTATTTTTCAAGAGAACATAGGAAATAGTCTCAGTAACTTCAAAAAAGGCTTCATCTTTCTCACACAAATATATTTTTTTTTTTGAGTACAGTCACAGTGAAATGAGATGGGTGCTCTTCAGTGTAATGTAATACAATCCAATGGTTTTTGAAATCATCTCACAGAAACAGAAATTGAAATGTGATTAAATACAAGAATCACTGTAAACAGGCTGCAGAGCAGCAAGTCTGATTCTCCTCTTGTGAAGGTGTATTTTGGCAGTTGGTGAATTTATACTAGGATTCCTCCTTGAGGAATACTATTTTTAGCAGTCTTTTCTGCCCACAATTACATTACAGGCAGAAAAAGTGTATTGCAATGACAATAAAAAATACGTATACATTGTGGTGACTTATTATTTTTTTTCTTTTAACTTCTGAAATTCTCTAAAAATCCTAGGAAAAATGAACTTTAGCAACCATATACTATGAATCTCACATTCAAAACTGAAAAAATGAAGCCAGTTTAATTTTAAAGTCACATACACTTAGAAACTGTTTATGCTAGTCCTGGAAAAAATAGGAACCACTGCTAACCTGCCTTAACAGCCACATCTCACACTGACAAATAATATCAACACACTACCCACACAAGAAACTCCCATCTGTCTGATTCTGTAAGCATATCACACACTGCAGACTTTGGTCCCCTGCATGCACAAACCGTATTTTTTCTGAGCCAGCAACATTATCCTCAGTTTTACTAGGTAATTCTATCGTGGAAGGTTTTGTGTTAGGATACACCTTCCTGAATCCGATGTTTTATGCACATATATCTTCAGTTACCCATAAGCATTACTTTGTTTGTAGAGCCATAACATGGTTTTAAGAGCAATTGACCTTCAAGAAGTTATCTTCCCATAGCAATATCAAGGGATCCACAACTGATTTCACTTTATTAATGTTTCCACACTCTCTCCTTACACAAACACTGTAAAATAAGATTATGACATTCATTCACTATTTCAAGGCTGGAAGTAACATTCTCACCCACTCCACAGTTCTATTTTAAGTGAATTAGTAAATTTAGATGAAATATTTTTAATAAGTCATCACTACAGGGAAAACTCTTGAGAAGTTTCCACACTGGAAGAAAGAATATTAGAGTTCCTAACCAGTGTGATGAGGTGAGAAGTTGCCAATAAAGGTACAATTTGACCAGAATGGTAAAAAGGTAGCCATCAGATTGAGACTGTACTTTTGTCAGTATTCATGAATCATTAGCTTCATATAGGATTATTTTCTATTACTACAAACAAACACAAAGTTTTCTCGAATATATTTGCACATAAAGAGATAGATTTCTTAATTAATGCAAGGTAAAGGAATTTTTTTCTCCATGCAGTGGAGAAGATGAACTCTTTTCCAAATATCATATTCATATCCCTCTGAACACACTAAGAAGGTTGTCCCTAGTTTCACTGAGGGTTGGGATCCTTTCACTGCTTTTAACTGTACTGCTCTGAGTTCAGCATAGGATGAATCCTAAAAGTCATGCTGTTTCCAGGTACTTTAAAGCCATAAATCCATATTTAATTAGAAGTGCATGAAATGCTGTTGAAGATAAGATCTCTGTTCTAAAAATGAAATAAAAGCCTGTGCCTGTGGCTTTGTTCTCTGTCTCTGGGCCATAATTTAATTAAAAGTACATATCAAATGCTAAAAATCTCATTGACAAGTCTTAGTTGAGGAATTCAGATTACTTGTGGTTCCTCAATCTGTGCTTTCTGTTTTACTGTCATATTGTTCCATATTTTTATCCTCTCCCCGACCCCCTCGCATCTCACGCTCCTTCCTGCCTTGTTTCTTATGAACAAAGTGAATTCCTTTGAGATTTAATGCTGTAATGTTGAAGTTTGAACACTGGCATCTTCCTATCTTAATGGATATCTTACCTGACAGCTCTGTGAATTTTAGCTCTCTTCTTTAACAGCATACATTTGTGGGAAAAGGCTGACATTGAATTTAAGTGCAAGGAGCTCAGGCAGGCTTGAAATGGAAACCTAGCTAAAGTAGCTGTGATTTCTTCCTATTGCATTAGAAATCAGAGTAGGCTTGAGACGTTAAAAAGAAAATGGAATATAAATGATGCAACTGGAAAACCCATCACCTACATCAAACTTCAGGGTGTGATATTCATGTTTTATTATACCAGTTTGTTACTTCCTTTTACAGCAAAGTTATGGACAACAACAACACTTAGTTCTTGCTTCTATCCCTGGGGATTTCTATGTACGTATAGTGGAACTTCAGTTCCTGAATCCATGAAATAGTTTTCATATTTTGGCAGTGAGGGTCTGCAAAATAGGGACAAGCACAAAAGCAGTTTTTGGCCATCACAATTACAATCTTACAAGTTTACAAATAAATGAAGATACAACACCATTTCATATCCCTAGGATAGGCGTTTTTGACCTTTCTAATTTCAGAGAGATCATCTTTAGTTATTATGAAACAGTAGGCACTTGAGACTGTATCTAAAATAAAGTGTGCTTATTTTCAGTGAGCATATGATCTATGTGTTTGCCATTGAATGGGAATATGGATATGATAGAAGACTGATAATTGACAGAATACAAAAGAGAAACCTGTAGTGCATCCATCTATACTATATAAGCCAACTTATTAGTATATGTGGAGCAATAAAATACCACTTCTCATATTAAGGAAAACTATTCACTTTTAAAAGTGCTGTTGTCATAGTCTGGATTTATATGGCTTTTGCTGATCATTCATTATTACTCTGTAAGAAGTCAATTCACATGGATTTTCCACATAATTAGACCTACAGTGACTTTCAGACACTGTACCCATGTGTATCATTTGCATGTGATATCTTAATATAAGTCTTTTACATACTCATTTCCTACTCATTTCCTACAGTACTACAGTTTCTAGTCACAGCTCTAAGTCTGAAACAGCACCCAAACCTTCTGCTCTTGAAAAACTGCACTTTCTTTTCAACAGCTGAATTCTGAAAGTAGGAATATTCATCTCTGCCCACTCCATCTTCCTCACCTCATTTTCAGGCAGAATCCAAAACCCACCAGTTTTGTCAGAAATACATTAATTTATTTATGATGTCTTATCTCTAAAAAAATTTATACTAGGGCTGCTCTGAAAGTAACGTCTCTTCTTTTCACACGTTTATCAGGACCTATTGAATCAATATGAGGCTGAAGGTGACAACTTCTTGTACCACGTTATTATCAGTGATGACATATGGTGTCACCATGACAGGCTGAAGTCAAAGCAGCAGTCCACGGACATTGTGAATTCCCCACTGAATAAAAAGTGATGCTCACTGTCTTCTGGGTTAAGAAAGGGGTGATCCTTCTGGATCCAGCAACTCCAACCACTACATTGTGACACAGACTAAGCTGATGGCTTGAACTTCCAGAGTCAGGCCAGAGAAGAAGATAGCCTTTTTCTTGCAATACAATAACACAAGACCCCATCAGTTTGAAGACAGAGGAGCACACTGTCAATCTTGGCTGGATTGCCCTACCACACCCGCTGTATAGTCCATATTTGATGCCTTCTGACTTCCATCTGTTCAGGCTGTGTGGACAACATTTTCCTAGCAATGTTGCCATCATAGCAGCTGTGAAACTGTGGGTCGCCACCACTGATGTAGATTTTTTCTGAGTGCAGTATGCAGGTTATTGTTCATCACTGATGAAAATCCTTAGGTAATGGTGGTGGCTATGTTGAAAAATAACACTTTGTAGCTGAGAATTTGTTCTATCAAATAGTGTTATTGTGTTCATCATATCTGTTCTTTCCAAGGAAATAAATAGGATAAGAAGGGATAAGAAGCATTACTTTCAGAGTGACCAAGTTGATATGTCACTGTGCACCTCACGCAGGGGACAGGCTAAGTCCAAGCAGAAGAGAAACAGGGAAGATAAGGATTTTATTTTATTATTATTATTATTATTTAATGTAACAACCTCTGGGAAGGTTTGCAACAACACAGTTTAGTTTTCATTTAAGCATTTAGATGTTTAAAGGTGAAAGCAGGTATCGTTTTTTTTTCTTTTCATGAAAGCTATAGGACTTAGGGGCAAAGAAGAAAAGGCAAGAAAGTATGAAATGTGGCTTGAAAACCTTGCATGAGTCTAAGCCAATTTACATTGTCAGGGGGATGGGGCTTTAGCTTCTATATGACAGTTTTCATCTGCTTAGCAATTTGCTTTCTGCTGATGATTGTAACATTATTTGGAAATCGGGGTTTTTGCAATAAAATCCATCAAGTGGCAAATAAAAGCATTTTTGATTAGGATTAATTATAACACAGGAAGACTCTCACAATCTTTCTGCTACAATAGCTTCTAATTCTATTTTAAAAACAAATAGAGAAAAAAATAATTCCCACTCTTATTTTTATGCACTCATATGCACTATGTGATTCTCATGTTTTGTCACTGCTGTCAGTGCGCTTTAGCACAATTATATGTTTTCTGTGTTTTATCTTTAGTTTCATAGTATTTTTAGTAATTATTTTATTATGACACATTTCTTTAGTTTTTACTCCTGATACTACTTTTCATGTAATGCTACCTCTCCACAAGTACAAGATGACAGTCATTTCCAGGGCACATGCCCTACTTAACTCACAGATCTTGGGTTTGTGGTGAACATGAAATAAAGGATAGAATATTGTGAGAGCACTAAATTTTCGACATCATCATGGAAAATCTCTAGCCTCTAGCATGAAGCTCAGCAAACCATAAGTCTAAGGCCATAGGTCTAGCTGAGAATTACTGCAGTGTACATACCCCATCTCCAGTACTCACCTAGCTAGGACATGTTGTCAGAGGGTCAAAAGTCTGAGGTTCAATTCCCTGCTTAGTTTTTCTGTGTGATCCTTGACATGTAGCTATGGTATTCATAATACATGCAGGAGTTAGTTCCCAAGGAGGATTTAGCTCGGCTGTGTTGTAAAACATGTTCTTACACTAAAGTGAGTGGCCAACACTACCAATGTAAAATTCTGAGATACTGAGACACAAATGACACTGCAATTGGAAAGAAGAAGGGAAAAAGTGGATAAAAAGTGGAAAGTGAAAGTGTAAGAGTGTAAATGGGCACAAATACTACAGTCATGTAAATATCACTGAGAACAATATTTGGTCTCGTATATATACTTCATAGATGAAAAACTCAGCACTATCTCTCCTGCATAACCTTGAAGGAAAAAAAAGAGAAGAAATGGCTTAAGTTTGGTTCCTGTTCCTTTCTCAAGAGATGCTTTTACTTACACAATCAGAGTGTTTTTCTGGATTCACACTGAGTGATAAGACTTTATATTTCATAGTGATTTGCTTACTTGCAACCAACATTCAGTCACTTGGTATTTCTGCATCATTTGAAGTTATATTCAAGCTCCTGTTAACAAGGTAGAAGCATTACTGATGCGCCAACTTGCTAAAATCTGTAGGTATTTTCTTTGGTAAAAATTGCCCAGCTTAAAGCATACAGTAGTGTTGACAAGATAAGGGAAAATAAGTAAAAATGGGTCAATTCCTCAGTTTTTCCTGCTTATATATATAGATTCTGACTCATATATATGTGTATAAATGATACTTACAAGCGCTGCTCCAAAAGTAATACCTCCTATTTATTATTTCGGTCCATGATGTCAGAGGCGGATATTGGTGATATGGCAGTAGAGGCTGCAGCTTGTTTCCAGTATTCTGTTAAATTCTGTTGCTGTGTGATAGATGGCAGAAGAGGGACAGATGGACAAAATGACATCTCACATGGAAGTGCACATAAAGCAAAGGTGTGGAATTGATTTCCAACCTGGTGAAAAAATTGTGACCACTGACATTCATTGATGCTTGCTGAATATTGATGGAGATCAAAGAATGGATGTAAACACAGTGAGGCACTGGGTGATGCATTTCAGTGATGGTGACAGCAACATGAAATACAAGCCACGTTTTGGACAGCCATGCAAATATTTATGAGCAGGCATGTAGGCTCTTTTTCATCATAGGTGAATATGCACAGTTAATGGTGGTGACTATACTGAAAAATGGTGTTTTGTAGCTGGGAATTTTCTCTAACAAATATTGTTATTGTGTTCTTTGTATCCATTGTTGTTTCCATGAAAATAAATAGGAGCCATTACAGAATCACAGAAGCGCAGAATTGTAGGGGCTGGAAGGAATCTCTGGAGATCATCAAGTCCACCCCCCTGCAAAGCAGGGTCCCTAGACCAGGTTGCACATGTAGGTGTCTAGGCGGGTCTTGAACATCTCCAGTGAAGGAGGCTCCACAACCTTTCTGGGCAACCTGTTCCAGTGCTCCGTCGCCCTTCCTGTGAAGAAGTTCTTACGCACATTTGTGTAAAACTTCCTATGCTTCAGTTTGTGGCCATTTCTTATTGTCCTATTGCCATGCACCACTGAAAAGAGTCTGGCCCTGTTCCTTTGCCTCCCACACCTTAGATATTTACAGACATTGATCAGATTCCCTCTGAGTCTTGTTTTCTGAAGGCAGAACAGACTCAGGTCACTCAGCCTTTCCTCATAAGAGACGGGCTCCAGACCCTTTATCATCTTTGTGGCACTCTGCTGGACTCTTTCCAGGAGATCCCTGGCTTTTTTGTACTGGGGAGCCCAGAACAGGACACAGTACTCCAGGTGAGCCTGACTAGCTCAGAGTAGAGGGGGAGGATCACCTCCCTTGACCTGCTGGCCACACTCTTTTCAGTGCATCCCAGGATACCACTGGCCTTCTTGGCCACCAAGCACACCGCTGGCTCATGGCAACTGTTGTCCACTGACACCCCCAGGTCCCTCTCTGCTCTTCTCTAGTCATCCTACAACCTGTACTGGTGCATGTGGTTATTCCTCCTTAGGTGCATGACTTTACTCTTGCTCTCATTAAACAGCATCTGGTTCCTCTCTCTGCGCAACTCTCCAGTCAGCTAAGGTCTCGCTGAATTGCAGCACAGCCTTTTTGTGTGTCAGCCACTCCTCCCAGCTTTGTATCATCAGCAAACTTGCTGAGGGTGGACACTATCCCCCCAAGGTCATTGATTGAGATGTTGAACAAGACCAGATCCAGTACTGACCCCTAAGGAATCACTAAACAGAGGCCTTCAAATGGTCTGTGTTCTGCACACCACAACCCTCTGAGCTCTACCAGTTAGCTAGTTCTCAACCCATCTCACAGTCTGCTTATTTATATAATTATTCCACATTTCCTCAGCTTCATTATAAGGATGTTTTGGGAGACAGTGTCAAATGCCTTGCTGAAATCAAGATAGACTATATCCACTGCTCTCCTGTGATCCACCCAGCCAGTGATGACATCATAGAAAGCTACTAGGTTGGTTGAGCATGACCTATCCCTGGTGAATCCATGCTGATTACTCCTGATAACCTTCTTCTCTTCCTATTGACTGGAGATGGCATTCAGAACTAGCTGTTCCATCACCTTTCCAGGGATTGAACTAAGTCTGACTGGCCTGTTGTTTCCCCTCCTTCTCCTCTTTAAAGACCAGAGTGATGTTGGCTATCCTCCAGTCTCAATATTTAATTACTTTCAGAGTAAACTACACATATTCAACCAATTGCATAAATTATGCCTTCCCTACAGATTTGCATTTTTTTTAAATTTTAATCAACAATATTTTTTTTGTATGAACTCATATCTTTCACTTAATATTTGTGCCTGTCATTTGCCTTTTCAGTAACTGTTCCTGAATCAGGGGTTTCTGTATTTGTATTCACAGCTCATAACTTTTATTACTAAGATCACCTCTCCTTCCTTCTCACCACAATTTTAAGAAACCAGTTTTTTATGATGTGGTAAGTAGTACTGAGCAAAGTACAAGTGAATTCTTGCCAGAAATTTCATTACTACTTCCTCAAGTTTTCATCCTGCATTTATAGTAGTATGTCGGCTTTTTAAATTTATTCTTCAAGTTTTCTAGACGTTTATGAACAGAAATACATTATTATACCAAAATTGTTGAGAACATATTCTCCACTGCTAAATTTCCGTACTCTCCTTGCTCGTACTTATAAAATGTACTTTATTTTTTTTTCATTTTGATTGAGAGAAAATTCTTTCTCCATTTACAAACTAATAAGCAAGAATTGAGCAAAGTGAAGAGGGATTTTGTTTCCTTATTCCTTTCTCTACATTATAATATAGAGAAACTGTGCTAAGAAATTATTATTTCATCTGGTATATGTATGTTATCCTCTAAACTAAGAGTCTGAATATTTAAAACGAATCAAATACATCATCAAAAGGTGTATAGTTTTGTGGTTAAGACAGTGGACTAAAACTGAAAAACCCTGTATTTGTCTTTATAGCTCTTTTGCAGGTTTCCTGTGGGCTTGTCTATATTGCAGAAAATGTTGTGTAATGAAAAAATCCTTGGGTTAATGCCAGACCAAGGCTGAAAGTCCACAATGAATAGTGCAGTACTGGAGAGATATATTAGCTCAAGACTCAAAAGCAATACAGTCATATTGGCCTGAAGATAATGAGATTCTCTGCAAGGTGTGTTAGATGTAATGCAGCATGGGTGGAAATACAGCTCCAGTTCTGAAACTAGCCTGGCAGTGGCTCTATCCTGCTCTGTCTGTTTTGAATATTCCTGATTCTGGAAGACAGATATGCTTTCAGTGATTTTCAGCAAGCAATTTAATCTCACTCTGTCTCTATTATTGTGCTATTATTCTTCCAAAATTTTGTTTCAGAAAATTATGCAAATTTATTTCTCTTGACTGTTCAAGTTGAAGTTGATTTATCTAGAAATCCCCATATTTTATACATTGGAATAGAGCCCTGTGCTATGGTCTGTAAATGTCACTATGAGAGAAATAATAAACAATAATCAAAGTGGCTAGAGTCTGTGGCTACGAGAGAATATATGCTGTGAAACATTCTGTCAGCGTTGTTCAGTTTCTGGTCCAAGTAGAACTGGTAGTAAAATGTGTACTTTTTTAAGTAGATGTTTTTCCATTCTTTCTTGCAAAACAAACAAACAAAAAAAATGCAATGGAAAATATAAACAATAAGAGAACATTATAGTTTAACTCAATATTCACTTGGTTACCAACAGAAAAACACTATGGTAATACTTAAGTAGGATGTGGGTCATTACTTTAAATAATCCTTCCATTACAACAGACTGAGAATATCTGCTCAGGCACTGCTCTAGCTTAAAAAGGCACCACAGAATACCTTCTGGCAGAAAAGTGGGCATAACTCACATATTTCCTTTGCAATCCTCACCAACTTCCAGACAAATCATTTTATAAATTATAATCCAGTTACAAACTTCAGAAAATGAATATTCTGAGCTAGAAGAGACCCATGAGGATCACTGAATCCAACTCCTGACTCTGTAGGAAATTTAACAGTTAAACCATGTATTTATTATGGAATGCCAACAGGTTTAGGACCATGGCTGCTTGTTCCAATGTTTGACCACACTCAGTGAAACAGTGAAGCTTGTAGAAGAACTAATCAAATCAATTTCAAAAGAACAATAATAAACATTTCAGTACATATATATTCCAAGAATGTACTGTATAGAAGTATAATAATTATTAAAATTAAAATAAAAAAATAACAAAAAATAAATGTATTACAAAGAGGTTGGTACAATATACCTTGCTCACCTTAAAAAAGATTTCTTTGCTCTTACCCAGCCTTTTTTTCCTAACAATTTCACATCTGTGCATTGCTGAGCAGATTGAGGTGTAACTCAAAGAAACTTTCAAGACTACTTTTCAAACGAGAATGGTTACAGCCTCAGTGAAGCACAAACAATTTTGCTAAATGCTTTTTCTTTTCACCCCCAGCGTAGACTGTTTGGAATGAATTACTGTAGGCTTTTGTATTTTACAGAACAGACCACTCTGCTACTTTGGACTATGAATATCATCATCCAACCAAGTCAGCTGCTTCTTTACATACATCCTCTATGATGTCTCATTTCCCCAGGTGGAGCAAACTGGGAGGGCTTCAGTGAAATCAGTGAAAGCCACTAGAGGAGCCAAGACAGTGTATCACTCAGTGTTTTTCTCTCCAGCAATGTAATAATTCATAATAATTGTATTATGTTCTGGGGCTCTGAAACAGTACCAGCTCAGAAGAAAACATGCCATAGGGTGAGTCACCCATTCTGCTTCTTTCCATACATGGTTTTTGGGCACTGTCTTTTTCACTACAAATCTCCCTTATAAGTATAGTCCAAGGCAAACCATTTTTAATTTGTGACATTTGAGAGCAGTCTTTTACTATGTCTAACCCAAATGCAATTCCAATTTTCAGTTTTATCTGAGTTTCACATATCTTATGTTCTCTTTCTAAAACATAACTGAAGTAAACATTGAAATGTATTAATCCACTCTATGTGGTTAAAGAAAAACATACTCCTTCCTACTATAGGTAGAAATTTAAAAAGGGAAATTAATTTCAATTCATTAGAACTGCTGCTATATTGTGGTCTGATGGACAATTACTGACAAACCATGCCATTATCATCTCAGCATTTGGACTTGTCACAGCAGAATGGCAACAGTAATTGATTGCAGGTGTTTCAGGCAGTGAGAGGCACAGGGAGAATTCTCTCCTTCAGCCTGCCTCAAATCATTCTGCGCAGGCAGGAGGATGCATGGGGCCAGTCTGTTTGTCAGATAGCAACTATAAAAATTGTTTGGAAGCTAGCTTAAAACTTTACAGAAGAGCTTATTTTTCCTAAGATTTCTTCTAGACTTCATCCAGTTTGTAACTTTTTTCACTGAGAAGTGAGAATCACCTGCACTTAGGAGATGGAAATTGAGACTTAGATTTATAAATTGTAGAAGGGGTAAGGAGGTCCTCAGCATCTAGACTGAAGAAAAGGGCAGATCTATTGTATGAGGTATTTTGCCAAATCTGGCACAGGTGAAAAATCCCTGACTGGATTAAAGGTGAATAAAGCCCTCCTGACTCTCTCTCTCTCTGCTTATTCCTCCATGGTATAAGACCTAATACTTAAGTTTGTCTAAGAACCATAAATGACCAAAGTGAAGCATCTCATTCAGCAAAATCCAAAACTTTGCTTTATCTTAAGGAATCTTATTTCACCTTAAAAATAGCTAAGCAGTATAACCTCTTGAAATAAAGCCTGAAAACCTTGCCGTAGAAAATGACAGAAAACAGTTAAATTTTGAAGAACGGTAGACAAAGAGTTGGATTTATTATTGACTCTTATTTGGACTGGCTGACAGCTGGAACCTGTTAAAGAAAACATGGTAAACTAATTCTAGGGCTGGTAGAGCTGCTCTTCTCAGACAAAAATATGTTCTTATTACAATTTACAATTGTATTTTTTGCTGAGCGAATTAGCATAATAAAAAAAAAAAAAAAAAAAAAAAAAAAGTCTTAATTTTCTTCAGTCTTCTAGCCAGGTCCTAGCAGTGTAGCCTCATCTCCTCTGGGAGTTACTTTTCACTCCAAGTACCTCTGAGGATGTGACTCCCATAACATCTGGCAATGTACATGATTTGACACGATTCCACATTCGTGGTAGAGGAGGAGGACAGAAAGTGTGGCTTGTCTGTCTCATAACACAGATTTGTATTCAGTATTATTAGGATTAGCTGAGTGTTTTATGGAAAAGTGAAAAATGAATTAACCTGGATTAGAGAATGATTAAGGAAAATGGTTGAGATGAAGTATGCAAACAAGAGTGAAGCAGAGATCAAAGAGACGATTGCTTTGCCAGGACCTGATGAGTTCCTGCTAAAACGAAAAGGGTTTTCTTTTACTGATTTGATGGAATTTGAAGATGACTTTGAGGACTGAAGGGTCACAAAAGTAGGAGTGACAAAATGGAATGCAGTCACTCTAATGCTTGATGTTGACAATGAGATCTGATGAATGAGAGACATTACAGGGAGAAGCATTTGGAAAGAAGGGTGACACAGTCTGCCTGCATTAGAGAACTAGAATTTTAGAGTATATTTGATTTATCTCTGTCAAAATTATGACACTTAAGTCACTGCATCACTTATGGAAGCTGCAGTTAGTAAATTGTTACCATTTGATGAGAAGAAATAAAAAAAAAAAAAAAAAAAAAAAAAAAAAAAAAGAGGAACTGATAGACTAGGAAACCCTAATATTTTGAGCATATTTTTATCACAGCTTATTTTACTTGGCCTGTAACCCAGCTATACCTTGTATGGAATGGTTATTCATTATTTGCACGCTGACCTCACCAAGTTCCGAGAATCTTCACCTTGTACTGGAAAAACTGTATTCCAAACTATACCTGTGTTATGGCATACGCCTGCTGTTTCACAGTTTGCATAGGCACAGAAGGCACATGAGTTCTTGCAGCCATCTTTGTTCTTTGCCTTCATTCTCTATTTCTGAGAAGCAGACAGGTCCACTCTGATTCATCCTGACCCTCGGCTCCAGGTTTGACACAAAAATGAGGCTATATTGACCAAAATATAATGTTGAGCTTCTGGTTTCAAGACTGAAAGCAACTGTTGGAAATAAGATAAATATAGAACAAAATTCTAGTTTCTACCTTAACAGCAGCTTCTTCTCTTAGCGGGTTCAGTGCCTCTCATCAGCTTGCTTGTGGCCACTTATGGCCACGAACCGAGACCTGGGTTAAGTCATCCCTACCTCATGGCTCCATGTCTCCAGAGAAAATATTGTTGCAAAAATTCTTATTTGTATTTCCTTGCAGTTAGGCTCAGAATACAAATGGCAATGACTGTTTCTTCTAAGTTTCAAAACTGTTCAGCAATGTGAAAATATGGAAATATCATTCACAACTCTTTTAGGGGTTAGATACTTCAGGTACTCATATTTCTACTCTCTAATTTTCCTAAACCCAGTTAAGGACACTGATAAACATTGATTACCCATTATAAAAGATAATAGTTATGCATGGTTTATGGTGCTACAGATTGCAGTTGTGCTTTTAGCTTCCTGCAGAGACTACACAAATATCTAACACAGTAAAAGGTGGTAGGAGGCGAACTGGCACACAGAGTTGTATCAGTTCAGATTTTAGCCACATGACAGAATATAGCTGTGATTGGGATTACTCACTGGAAAAATGCTTAATGTATAAAATCCCATGGAGGAACCTTTGGCAGAGTTCAGAGACTCCTATTCCTCAGTGTCCTGAGAACTTTCACACTTTTCCTACTGAGGACTAATGATGTTACTGCTATGATTTTCATGTGGCAAATTTGCTTTCAGCAAATATGAAACTTTTTGTTTTTTGAAGTTCTTTTTAAGTTTAATTTTACTGGAAGATTTTGCCAATGTTTTTTACATTTATCTCTGTTGCTGTTGTGCAAGAGATTATGATTATGGAAAGAAACAACTTTGGTCAAAGAATCACAAGATCTGATTATATAAAACTAATAACCAGGTTATTTCATTGATAGTTTGTCAAATATTTTTTATAATGTACTTGGAGTATTTTTCTGATTTCCTGAAATTAAACAGTTTCTAAAGTCTTTGATAATTTAATTGCCACAGCTACAAAAACAAAATAAATTAAAAACAAAACACAAAAACCTCAGCTAATAACCACTGTAGATATGTGGATGTTAAGAGCAAAGGAATTGAAAAAAAATTCCATGCCTTACTGCCTGCATTGAATTAACAGCTCAACTATTTGAGGAAAGAAGGGACAAGTTGTTAAAAATCAATCATTGATATAACTTTCATAATAACAGTACATATACTTATCTATTCTATGACCTATAATGTTTTGACATTGTTGTATTCCTATATCCCATATATCTTTCACTCTTTTCTTTACTAGCTGTGTAAAGGAATAAGTTGTCACTGAAAATTTTCTTTACAGTAAAGTCTTGTAATCAGAAATTCAGTATACAATAAGTTGTTTTAAGTAAGGAGAATAAAACTGAAGATCAAACCTCTGGGACAATATTACATAAATTTATTGATCTTCTTAAATCATTACAAACACCAGAAATTCTTGGTTGATCATCTTCCTCATATATTTGAAAATGGACAAGCACATATTGTTGCCTATGAATTCCTGGACCATGCCTAATGAAACAAATTTTCATAGTACTATTAACACCGTTAAATCAGTTGAAGCCAGTAAAACTGGAGCTTCTATGAAGTTAGTTGATCTATGCTTTCCCTTGTCTTTTATTTCTTCCACTTTGACTGGTACGAACACTGTTTTTTCTAGGGACTAGACAGAATAACATATGCTTGTGGCACTGCAGATATTACAAGACAGAAAGAAAAAGTAAATATTGTCTAATTTCACAGATGGGAAACTAAGATACAAAAAGGCTATTTTCATTTTTTTCCCTTTTTATTCTTTTTTTTTTTTTTTCTTTTATAATTTCTGTTCAGAACAGCACATTAGCATGAATTTAATATCAAGTCAAATGTAAAGAACAGACAATCTATGGTCTCAGTTCAACAAAGGAAGTACTTCCAGTGCTTTAATTACATTAGCATTCCCCTTGACTTTTAAACGGACTGTTGGTGACAATGGAAGAAGGAAGTCAGTAGCAGGTCTGGAAACTTAATCCAGTTTCCATCCATCATGCTATAAACAAGATTATAAATGCTTAAAGGATGCTTTAATTTGCAGTCAACTCCATCACTTTCTTTGTACCCTGCAGAATGGAGTCATTCAAGGTATCTAAGCGTGTTCTTTTTGACTGTGTCTCTGTTAAAATTTAGTCCAGGTTAGAAACACACTTTAGAAATGAATCTGCTGATCCTTCCCATTCAACACACTTTCATCTGTAATTAGTATGTGAATAGGATTGCTTTCAGGAGATACAATTCAAAGGGCACCTACTGTACTACAACTACTAGTCTGTTGAATTCAGATCCATGGCAACATCCATGGATACCTACATGCTAGTCTCTCCCCTATTGCCCTGCACTGCTTGTGATGACTTACCTTGACCTCTGTCTTTGAGGTTGTCTTTATGCACTGGTAGTTGACAAAACAAAGGGTATATGGAAGGTTAGAACATGGACTACATTGTTTGCACAGGATTTATTGCAAAAAATTCTGATCACAGGTGCACAGCTGATGCTCAGTAATGCTGTAACAAGAGTTACTAATTAGGTCAAAAGATCATTTTCATACTTGAAACTTTACAGTGCTAACCAGGTTGGACAAGTCAGAAGAGATGGATGTCAAGATTGGCTGCAATATGCCTGTAGATTTGATTTGACACTATGGCAGACATTTTCATAGAAAAATTCACTGCTTTTAATACACTAAGCCAAACATGAATAATATCTGAAGCTGGTATTAGAGAATATACAGTGTTTTCTGGGTGAATTTCACAATGTTAATTTTGCGTACCTTAACAAAAAATCTCGTGTTACAACCATTCTCATTAAAGCTGTATCAAAATCAGAGACAAGAGCATGTAGCACATAAATAATTATAGAATAAGGTCCTTAGTCTTTTCTTTTGCTAAACAAGACAGCTATTGCAGTTTCTGTGTATTGAAATTAAATGTTGAACTTTGTTAGTTAAGAATAACAGTATTTATAATAATTTAGTCAGTTGTTTGACAGAGAAATCTGTATTTGTTCCTTCTTTTTTTCTCCTGTTCTTTTATTAGTTTATAGGGTAGCATAAAGACTTAATCTATCTAATAAGAACAGCTATGAGAATAAAAATTAGAAAATCATTAAAAACTGAACTCTGCTTCCTTCGTCAAAGGGGGTGCTACATTCTTTCAAAAGATATATCCATATAAAATTCATGTGTTTAGAAAATGTGATATGAACGATTAGATCAATAAATATATGAGAATGGTTTCTCATGCTGGTACAAATTTTCTAGGAGTGTAAGGGTGCAAGGATCATTTGCATCCTTGTCAGAACAGATTGCTGTAGTGCACTCTATGCCATGTGATAGGGACTTGTTTCATGGCTAGCTTAATTCTATTTTAGACAATTACATGATAACAGAAGTTTTGGATTTAGTGGAAGAGGCTTCCTTAGGACTACACTTTCCCTGAAGGTGTGGAAGCAAAAAACTCTGAGGCTGCGCTATTTGCTCTCCAGCAGTGTACTTTTATTCAGACCATCAACTTGCGGTAAAATATGCATTGATTTGAGTTTGCTGTTATTAAAGCTTGCTGAGTTGCTTAAGATGTTGCATAAACACTAGGATTATTTTTAGAGGCCAGATTTGACTTGTTTTTGTCTACGTTTTGCTGAGTTCTGAATTGATCTACTCAAAGTTTTCCTTTCTACAGAGAAAAGTAGTCAATTAGAGGAACTGTCAAGTATTACTCATTTTAAGACTTATTCTGAAGCTACTGGAGGCAAAGAGAAGTACCATAGATGACTTCAATATTATGGACCTATACTTGATTTGGAGACCGAGAGACAGTAAATGCTATTCATTGTCACTGAAATTAAAAGCACATCCAGCTTTTCTTAAATATTTAGACTGAAAATTATTTAAATTTTAGGTTTGAAATTTTGGAATTAATTTAAATGTGGATCTTATTTCTCAAATTATTTTTGTTTATATTTATGGAATTGATTTAGAATATCTATTTAGTATTAAACAACATCTTATTCTATTAAGCTGTCCTTTTTGCATGCTATAATAAAATTCACCCTATCCCAGGATACTTTTGAACTAAGGGCAAGGCATTTCTGAGAAAAGACAGAAGGTCATATGAAACATATTCTGAGGGAAGCTGACAGACAGCCAGGAGAAAATACTGCAAAACAGAGTCAGAAAGCTGTCAAATAAAGAAAAATGAAAATCAAACAAATCTTATTTTAGAAGTTCTTGCTAAACTCTATCATAAATTTTTTTGGCCCCATAAGCATTTACACATATGTTTATATCTGTATATACATGTGTTTATATGTAGCTATATGTATGTTTCAGAAGCATACTCTATTGTTTTTTCCAAAAACATCATGTTCTTCATTCAATCTGTCAGTTCTTCTCCCAAGTACTATCACTTACCAAAGGATTCATCCATTTTATGACCCAGAAGAAGATGTTTTGTGATTATTTTTATTTTTATTTTTTTATTTTATTTTATTTTATTTTATTTATTTTATTTTTGTTAGAGACTTATTGAAGAGGACTGCTTTTGGGCAAATGAAATATATTCACTCTCTAAAACTAAAGTAGCTTACAAAGCACTCAAATACATATACATTTAAATATATGCATTCAAGACATCAGCTGAGCTGCCTTTTTATTCTTTCACCCCTAAAGTAGTTGGTAGGATCGGCAACTAATCAAGTGGGATGATTTAGAACATTTGAGGTTTTGAAGATATTTTGGCTGTATTTAAAACCTATACGTTAAAAACTCAAACATACAATCACAGAATCATAGAACGGTTTGGGTTAGAAGAGACTTTTAAGATGACCTAGTTCCAACCCCTCTTCTATAGGCAGGGACACTTCACACTAGACCAGGCTGCTCAAAGCCCCATTCAGTGAGGTCTTGGAAAATTCACACTGTGAAATACTTGTGGGAACACTGTTAGATATAATACATGTGGTATTTAGCTTAAAATCATAGAATCATTAAGGTTGGAAAAGGCCACTAAGATCATCTAGTCTGGTCGTCATCAATGCCCACTAAACTCACTTCCATTCATCAAATGTTCAGCAGTATATGCATTATGTTGCTACTTCAGCACCTAACAACTTTATTTTCCTCCTTTGAGGTTTCTTTGTTCCAGGACTTATGCAGGGAGTGGCCATTTGGAGTTATACTGCTGATGAGTACTTTCGCTGGTTACTGTATTGCCAAAAATATTTATGTCTGTGTAACTAAGGATTTAGACCTGCAGTGTTTCATAATCAGAAACTTATACAATAGAACTCTTTTTTAATTTGTATTGGAAAGTGCTATAAAAATTGGAATCATTAGTTAAAAATTTAGTTTGAGGACATATTATTTCAAAAGAAATTTGACAAAATTTCCAAATTCTCAGTTAGATTTGCTAAACTAATTTCATATTAGATCAACTTAAGTAATGAACAAACTCATCAAACAAATATATAAAAGACCAAAACAAAGTGTTAATTTTGACATAAGCTACAGTTTGAATTTCTAATTCTTCAGAAATTATGAAGTTGCCATGGGAAAACATAATAAATTTTGAAAACGCAGATGAAATGCACAATGTACATTCCCCAGAATTCTGCAAATAAAAACTAAAACAAAACAATGAAAGCAATTGAAAAGTAACTGCATCAAAAACATTAAATCAGCTGTACTTTGGGAAACAAAGTGGGATACAGATGTGAAGCATCCCTCTGCCATCTGTTGCCACATCATGTTTTGCTCTAGCAGACCGAGATGCTGTCAGTGTCAACATATTTTGACTTATTCCTCATGCCAAGATTCTAACGATAACCAGTCTTTTGGCTGCTGTGTCCAGCTCTTTTTTAGAGCCCTCCAGCAATTTCCTGAGATGAAAACAGAGTGTACACATCTCTGTCCACTCTTGTCCCTCCAAAAAAAATCATTAATTCTCTGACGAATGACAGGATAAAATGATTTTCTAGAGGAGGTCAAAAGGTTGATACATTGGGTGCAGCACTGCTTCACTGTTAAAGTTCTGTCTCTAAAAATGTTTGTACTAACATCATTAACACTACGAATGGTGTACATATAGATAGAGCCTTCTTGTGACATACAGAGAAGATGTTGGGAATGCCTTTGTGGGTCATCTCCTGTGTTTTCTTTCACAGTTTAGGTTGTTCTTCAAGATAACTCTTATATATTATTAAATGGACAAACCACAGAATTTATTATTTTTAAATCATTTGTTTGGAGAGAAATAAAACCATATAACCTTACTTTAAAGTGGGTTAGGAAAATGACAGTCTTTTGTTTTGTTCTGAATACTCTTCTTTTTCTTGACAACAAGAAGGGCTTATATTCTCATAGATTGGGTTATATTTTGCATTTACCATATATTGCAATCCATTTTTTGGATACAGATGTTCTGTGTTTTGAACTGATCTTTGCAGAAGGAATGCAATGTGAAAAGCAGAGCCAATTGCCAGAGTCCGAGGTTGTACATCTCCAGGCCATGAATCAATATCTTGGTCTTCTCCAGCTGCTGATGGTTACAACCGTGATGTTTATAATCCTTGTACTTCATGATAAACCTGCCAATCCAATGTATTCTAGTTCAGTATAGTACAGTTCAATTAGTGCTCCTGAATGAGTGTAAGTGTTCAGGATAGCGTCGTGATAACAGGACCTGGGTTTTTGTGTGAAAGCATTTTACCCACAAATTGGATGTGTAGATTATTATGCCCATGATTTCAGATGATTTCACTTTTAACCACAAGCAAAATGAATACCATACTGATTTCACAAAATAACAGCTTTCTGTGTGTTTACTTTGATTCCAGCAAAATCTGTCATTGTCATTTTTTCTTTTGCTTGCCCCCCTTTTCTTAAGAGACTGTTAGAAAATTAAATATTCAGGTAATTCTTCACAAATTACTAAGTTGCAAAAAAAAAAAAAAAAAAAGTTGGCTTTTTAAAAGCTTTGAATTAAGCCTGCTATTTGATCCATTTTAGCAGTTTTATTGAACTAGTAACATCACTCTCCCTGGATTATGATTCTGAGGGAGACTATTATTCATAATGTTTAACAGAAGTTGAATGAAACCATTCACATGATCAAAGTGACTCATCTACATATGCTTTTTCAAGCTTAATCCTCAAAAACAGATGCTATTAGTTTACCAGTCTTTACACAATAACTAACTAGCTCCTATCAGGAGACTGGAAAACGATTCTAGGAAATAATCTTATTAGCTTTCATTCTAACAGAGGCAAACATGACTAAATAAATTTTTAGAAGATTAAAAAAAAAGTAAACAAACAAAACAGTTAAAAAACAAGAATACATTGTTCTTTAAATATTCTGGTATCTGAAGGCTGCTTACTAGACCAAATCCAATAAAATGAACTAGGTAGATTAGCTCCATTCATTGCTTTTAATTAAATACATCCTGAGCTATGCTCTCAATGAATTAGCAAGGAACATTTACAGCTTCTCATTTACACCCTTGCTAAAGTAGCACTTGGAATAACTCTGTTCTGACTAATAATTGGGCTGTTGGTGGTGTGTATGAGCTAAGAGAGTGCTCTGCAAATCCAAAGTGTTAATCCCAAGAAGGAAGGATGATACAGGTGAAGTTTACCTTGGAAGTACCATATTTCCAAATCATGTCATCCACAATGTAATCCTGAAACCTCCTTAAGGGGTGGCTTTCTTTCAGAAATATTATCCTGACCTTTCTCTTACTGTTGCTATGGGAGGAAATGCTTCCTGGCTTCTGGCAAAGGGCCAGTAATTGTATTTAAATGGAGTGCTGAACAGCCGTAATATGTGTAGTGTGCTATTATTTCTTTGCGGGAGGTTTGTTATAGGCTTCTGGTGTATAATCTAAATTAGATGTCTGAGGAAAAATAATGCTTTTAAGTTTGGAAATTTTATCCTCTCCTTAAAATTCCCTGATTTCCCTGATATTCTTTTGATGTTCTGAAGCTGTAAATGTTATCTATATTCCTTAATCAAACCATCCTTTCAAACAGCTGTAACATAATGTCTCTCTTTTATGTTTATGGGAACTTGGATGCAATTATTTTACAGAGATGAACTTGCTATAAACAACCCTATCATTTCTAGACTTTCAAATTTCATTATCTTAAGCACAAATCAACATTGACGCTGCTCTGGTCTGGCTCTGATATGCTGCTCAGAATTAACAAGGGTGGATGATGTTTTATTCAATTTCATTTTATTAGGGAGTAAATTTAGCAAGTAACACAGGTTGGAGGCCAAAGTTTTTTAAGCTATTCATGATACTTATGTCTTAACAATTGGTGGACACAGTAAAACGACCACATTATTCTTTTCTGACACAGGTGCCTGCAAGTGAATAAATTTTAGACTACTGTGCTGGTAACTGAGTGATTATTGGTACCGGGGATTTTATCATTCTCACATGGATTTACAAGAATTAATTAATGTTGAATATTTGATTTATAAAAGATGTGACTTCTTTCCCTCTCAATTTTTTTTTTTTTTTAATAGGTTTGTTTATATATGTACATACTTACTCAAATGTATATAAAAGTTGTTCTTGCCACAGAAGTCAATTAGGCAGACATTAATGGTTCTGGTGTTGGCTTCTCAACCCACTGAAAACGATCAGCAGATGCCAGATAATTCCAGGCAGTGCTGATTTCTCTAGCATATCCTAAACTCTATTCATAAAGAGAGTCTAAGTCTTTAAAGTGCCATAGAAAAGAAATTCAACCTCTTATAACATTACATGTGATCTGAATGTCTCACATGTCTTGTTCTTCTATCTCTGCCTTTTTGCTTGCGGTGACTTTTCAGCAAAGGTTATCTTTCTTGACTTTCTCTTGACTTTCTTCTGCAGTTTCCATCCTTAGTGCCTCTGAAAAAGCCACATCTGCTACAGTCTGCTGTGAATCAGCTGCATAACTATGTTCAGTAAGAAGGTAAAATATACACCTGCTATTATCTATTTTCCCTAACTGTGCTGTACTTAGTGATGTTTTACCATCCTCCACAGTCAGTCTGCTAAGAATTGTATTGTACTAGGGCTGCTTAACACATATCTAAAATAAATTAGAAATACATTGATCTCCATAATCAGGAAATAATTTCGGACACCTCTGCCCTCCTTTTAAAAGTGAGCAGTTTAACCTTGTAATTACAGACAGGATAAATAGAATGGGCCAACCATCACAAATTTCGTAAAGTTCACACATGCCTAGCAATGCCATTACAACTTCTGCTGGTCTAGTAGATGATAATTACGAGTTTATTAATAAAGTACGTAGGCATACAAAGGATAATAAGACTGGTGTGCTGAGTAATACTGAAGTTTCATCTAGTTCAGGATTCATTCTTTGACAGTTACCAATAATAGACACACAAGGGAAGATTTAAGAACCTGCAAGCATGTTGTGACACACTTCCCAGGGATGCTGAATGCTGGCTGCTTCAAGACTTTCTGAAAACGGATCTTTATATTTAACAGCCTTCATTTTCTTGTAACTCTAACCTATAAAATTATGTAAAGGATGGGATTCTATATCTTAATTACACATGACCTGGAAATGATTTATTTTTTCATTTTGCAACAATGCACAATTTTCATTTGAAGCACGCAAGCGCATGTCTTGGAGAGGAAATTAAAAATCATTTCTGTTCATATTCTCCATACATTGTGATTCCAGAGATCTTCAGAATTTTATTAATCAGCTATTTTCCATGACAAAGAATAGTACCCTATTGAATTGCTTGAAATACTCCATTCCTTTGACTGCAATTGTTCTTTTACTGCCTTCTTTTAGTTAGGCAATCTGAGATGTCTGACAATTACTAAATATGAGTTTTGCGTAAATTATGATAAATTAAAAAAAAAAAAGTAAATCAAGAACTTAAAAAGTGTTGAAATTATGGGAAAAAAACTCATCTTCCAAAACAAATTACTGCTTATCCAATTTAAAAGCACATGTCCTACACAATTATTTTCATGACTCTTTAAGCTAATGATATTGTTTTGTAATTGGTCTAGGTAAACACATAATACCAGGTCACCTTTCAAAAGTAGCTGCCTACCAGCAATTTCATCTTATATTGTAACTTGATGGCTTGTGATTACCTGATGCACAGTGTTTTGGCACTTAATGTTCAGTAGAAATGAATCTGCTAAATAATAAGATGTAGTTCCTTAAATTCATTTGAACATTATTCTTCATAAGAATTTATATTGTTCCTGAAGTTCATAAAGTTTTTGAAATCCTCAGATAATCATGCATTTTATAGCTGGCATTCCAAAATTCAAATAGAAGTTAACGTAACAATATTATCTTTGACAATATAGGGCATAGATAGAGCTCAAAGAATGTTGTTGAGCTGTATTTCACAGGGTTTTTTTTACAAACTTTCTGTGCATGAAGTATGCCATTGACAGCACTCACTCACAATGTACGGTCTGAAGAAATCCGACTAAGAAAATCTGAGATAAAACTAGGAAGCAGCAGGGAGACTGGAGTGAATGAAGCAAAACATATCAATCTGTGGAAGATGCCTGACTGCTTCCAATTGTACTGTCATGATCTTCTGATTTATCCTCTTGGAAGGAAGGATTGCAATTATAATGTACCAAGAGGTACAAAAATGGAAGTAAAAATACATCTTGAGCATAGTTTAAGGTTTGTCAGTTTTATACAAAATCTCCATTGGGGCCTTCTTAAACCTTTGTCAGAATCAAAATAAAATTCAACCAAGCTTGTTTTATGTGATTCACAAAGACTAAAAAGGCACTAAGTTGTTATGAACTAAAAAGCTTGAATATATATGAATGAATATGCTCTGGGCTCAGATTTTAGGAAAAAGAAATAGTAATTGCTACTGGGAGGTTTAGGAGTGAATTAAATATTAAATATTGTTGTATTTACCACTGTAAAAGTCTGAGTTGTCTCTGTTGCAGTAAAGAGTATATCAAGAATAATCACAAGAAACAAATATAATTGCATAAATTTTATGCTAGTGTTGGAAACCCCATGTTCTCTGAGTTCTAAGTACCTAATAAATATTCTTCAGAAATTTTCTCTGACTTAGGAGATTACTGCTATATTACTAAGAAGATAATAAAGTAGAAGCAAGCTAAATGATTTGCATAAGTAATAATAGCATGTCAATAGCAAGAGCTGGTAAAAAGACACCAGGAATCGTAGTGCTGTAAGTAGCAGTCAGAATCTGCTGTCAGAAGAAAAGAAATCTGCCCAAATTACTCTGCGATGATTTTTAGAGAGATCTGTAATTCCAACCAAACATAACTGCCTGTAGTAAAAAGAAAAAAAAAAAGAAAAAGAAAAAAAAAAAAAAAAAAAAGGAATAGTTTGAATGGATTTTTAAAACAAATGAAAATTTATAATTGTTAAATCTTAACAATTCATTTAATTCTTTCTGACTGAACAAGAAACACAGAAAAATATTCAGTTCAGAGCCAGAGTAAAGGAAACCTCTGTGTTAGAAAAACAATTTGTAATTTCAAATAGTTGAAAATTGGTAGCCAAAAGAACTGTTTTCAATCCAGAAGTTCTGAATACATCTATTTATTCAAAAACCATGGAAATTTTCTGAGCAGTTCTACCTTTGACAATTTACTTATTCAATCTACTTCCTCTACAGTTATCCAAAGGATGCCTTTGTGCCTTCCAACAAGAGACTTTGTATTACACCACTTTCAACATTTCCACATGGTCTACTTCTGTTCATGCTTTGAGCCAGACCTTCATCAGTCTCAGGTCTTTTATCTATTCTGAAACAAAGACATCATATAAAAACAAGCTAATTCCCACTGCATGACTTTTCTGCTCATTGAGTAAGTGGCCATACTGGTGAGTCTGACCTCAAAATGGCCCTATTATGTGCACAAGAAACCACAATCTGGATTTCTACTTTCTTTTGGCTGCACCTTGCCTGCTTTTGTCTGCAGCTTGATTTTCTGGACCACAGTAATGAGGATACTGTACTCTAGCCTATGTGTAGATTCTCCTGCGAGCCCCCAGGCTTGCAGAGATGGCTGCAGGTTTCACAGTGAGATAGGTGAGCGTGGTTTGGCAGTTAGATTGAACCCGCACTGCTCTGATTTCTCTGTGGTTTCACCCTATCAAAATGCCTCATGGAGTTGCATGGTTTTCAGGCTTTTGAACTACTTTGCCTTTCCTCAGTCATTTTGCTTGTTTCAGTTTTGTGAATCGGAGCAGATATGAAATACAGATATGAAATACAGGTAAGTCTGAAGATTTAAGGAGGAGAAAAGTGTGTCAGATTCTGATGCTTTCAAAAAAATTCTACTGGATCTGAAACTGCTTCATGTAACAGCGAGGATAATGGATGCAGAAATAAACTATCATCCTTTTGAAAAGAAGAGCCATAAGAAACTGGGTATACAAAGAATGAATCTGAGGGGGAAATCTTGCTGAAAACAGTTCTTGTCTCAGGTACTAAGAATCTGTCATTATATTTTCTGTGGAAGCTTGTGCTGCCATTAATTGGGAACACAGAGATATTTCTCAGAATGAGTTGTTTAAAGCACAGCTCCCTTCTCTCACTGTAGCGTAGTCAAAATAAAACCTTCCAAACAGCCCTTTCAACTTTCACTGTCATCACCTGCCAATGTGACTCTTTGAAAGAGTTTTTGTTTTAGTAGCTGCTTGAGATGAAAGAAGCATAGTTATATCCACAGATAAAACTCGTGTGATGAATCTCTGTTGCCATTTGGACAAGAAGGAGTGCTTTTCTTCCCAAGATTTTATTGATTGTTTGTGAACTCATTGATAAAACAGGCTGTGTGCCTTGCTGCAAAATGCTGCCAGCTCGGCATGCCGTCTGGTTTAATAACGAATCCAATACCAAATGTCCTATTTATGACAGGAGCCTTATGAAAAGCTGTGCTTTTAAAATAACAAATGGTATTTGTACATCATTTTACTGAGGAGAAATTACTCAAAGGAAACAGGAATTAGAGTTGTAATTATATTTATTTTTAAAAAAAATTAGCAGTCATGTTCTATAAGTTTATCAGTGGGAAGTTAAAAAAATATATATGAATTTAAGGCTAAAATTGTGGGAAAGAGGCAATCCAACTTACACCATGCTGCCTGGAAAGAGAATTATGTATCCTTTTATCTGATATCAAAGCAGAGAAATTAAATTCTGAAAATTCATAAGATCCTGGGTGGAATTAATCAATAGGATTCCAAACATTCAAAGTATCACCTTGTATTAGCAAGGATTAGCTATATGCATTGAACTGTAGTTAATCTGGAAATGCCAGCTAGGTTCAGAGTTACCCTTAGCTGCAAGCGGGAAATTGCAGCAGTTTGTGATCAGTGTTTTTCCTCATGTTTGCTGTGAGTGATGGAGGGAAGTCAGTGTAAGCGTACATACTCAGATAATCAGTTACCTGACAGGGCTTTGGATGATGAAAAGTCTTTTCTCTGCCTCCGGAGAGCACAATTCTTATTTCAGACACTTCCTAGAAGACAATGGGATGGAAGAAGAAACTCTAGATTACACTGGGATGACAGTGATCTGCTAATAAAAATGTAAAGGTCAAAAGGCTTGATCCTTCTCTAGTGTAAACCAGCATTACTTCTGCTATGACATCTGCCTACCCCTGCTGAGGATCTTGATTACCAAGGTAGTTTCTGTATCTTTTTTGCTTCCATTGTCACACAGCACAAAGGCCATGCATAAACCAGATAAGCACAGTTAGGTTCCAGACAGAAGCAATTGCTTTTAACATGCTAAGTATGGGTCTCAAAGTATAATTAGTAGGCAGCTTTCAGATACATTTCAGAAAACAAAAGCATACAAATGAGAAACAAAAGCACCAAAAGCCCCACAACACTCAAGTTGGGTTCAACAGCAAGGACCATTGTGGGATCTTCATTACATCGGAAGGGACACAATAGGTAACCTATGGCTCACTTACTTAGCTTTTAGTAATTAAGACCACTCCACTCCTAAGGACAGATGCAGGGACGAACTAAAACATAAAGTAGAGCTAACACTTGCATGAAATATCTAGAAGGAAAAAGCAACTTTATGGTGAATTTAATCTTTTTTTATACTTGATTATATATTTACCAAGGAAATTACACTTCTTTCAAGTATGTACCTTCTATATTAAAGTGATTACAAAGCCCTGTTTAAGCTGTATATAGCTGTATATTACTTGAGTTTCCACTAATTCATTCCTTTTTTGTTTGTTTGTTTGTTTGTTTCATATTTATTTTTCAAATTCTTGGAATGGAGAACATAGATTAACAGTTATAGAAAAACACACATGGTATTACATGGAAGATATTCAAATGTATTTTGTCTAAACCTGACCTGATGCTTTCTTGTCAAATGATTGGAATTCATTCTGGAATGGACAGAAAGTCGATTGACCTGGCTTACATCTGTCTCCAATTGAATTGCTGTTGATTGATACACGGCATTCATACAGAGGGGTGATTTCCCAATGCTTACATTTTGAAGGACTGGAACTCAAAACTTGCCTTATTAAGGATTCTGTTGTTGCTTCAAGGTATTATTATTATTATTATTATTATTATTATTATTATTATTGTTATTATTACCAGTATTATTATTATTACTTGAAGGGCACAGTAAATGTAAATTAGCTGCAGTTGATTGGATATCATTATTCCTACTTTCATTACAAGTAGATCTGATTTGTGCAGGGCTTTTTGTGTTGGCCTTCCTGTCACTATGTGCACTCTCCAACAGCTTGGAATTCTCTGGACAGAATAAAATTGCTGATTGTATCACTCCTGCTATGCTGTCCTCGCAGTGCTTCTCTGTTTGACAGTAGCTAGTTGCCATGGAAATAATTGTGGTGTCACAAATTCAGTGCTATGATTTCAATAGAGGATCATTTAAAGTGGAAGAAATGGTCTGCAAGAACAGTTAGCACAAATGGCAAAGAAACAATAAAAATATATCCAAGAGGACAACACTGTCTGGTAACTGTCTCTAAGGCTTTTCTGACTTGTCCTTCAGGTAGATTTTCAGGTCAGATTCCTTTTCCTCAATATTTCTGCTGATGGGAACTCCTCGCTCCCTGCCACATTTTCTATTAATCTTTAGGCAGTTAGATATTCAGTGAAGTGACAGCAGCATTCCACAGTAGCAGGTATCTAAGGCTAGACAAAGTACACCAGACAGCGTCTCATTTGTATTCTGCCCCACTTATGGCTGAGAGATTGCTTACATGAAGCACTGGTACACAGCCATGGACCTTCTGGCATTCAACACATGCAAAGAAGTCATGTGCATCAGACATGGAGGGAGGTGAGAAGGATTTTTTTTCTGCCAGCCACTGCACCTGGAGCTATTTGTTGGATCAGAGACATCTCTCTCTCTCTCTTTTTTTTTTTTTCTTGTGTCATAGTTATTGGAACATTTCTCATTGGGGCTTTACCATCAAAAAGCTGTCCAGACATTGATACCTAAAAAGTTCTTGTCTACTAAGAGACTCAAAACACCTGTTAATTCTATTGATTAGTTAATGAAAATCTCCATGTATTGCAGCAAGAATTTATGCCTGTTTGAGCTTTCTCCCCCCAGCTTGAGCATATTTAGTTTCTGAGAGTACTATCAGAGGTTTAACTCTTTAATTATGGTAGGTTAACCAGAAGTCCCAGTTTGACTGGAAAAGATCAAGAATGCTGGAAATTCCTGTGCTGGTCCAGTCAAAAGCTATGAAAATTTATTTTTGGCACAACTTTTTTTGCTAGAAGAGCAAGGACTCATCTTGTTGCCACCTTTTGAGACAGTGAATAAATAATTCTCAGAAAGTTGCAATAGACAGGAACTTGGGCTCTCCATTGGTTCACACTTAGCTCAACATATTCATTTCACCTGCCTGGCTGTAGTTAGGAGTTATTCAAGTTTCCTACTTTCCAAAATGCCTCAGCGAGATTCCAACACTGGGGTGAATGCTTCCTGCATTCTGTTCTAGAGCCTGTTCTAATAGAATATTTGAGTCAAGTTAGAGCCATAACATGCATAAAGGCATAAAGGCATAAAATATATTGTATATACAGTATATATATTATAGATTATTAGCCAGAAATTCTATTAAAGGATACAAAATCAGTCACTCTATGCTTTATTTAATTATATGTAGAACAAAGTTATTAATTTCTCCTTACTTCATAGGCATATTGTGGGGGGTTAATACACTCTTGACTATAAGGAACTTGCACTGGTGTCCTGAGAAAACACAATAACTAAATGGGATTTTGGATGGTGAGTTTCTTTCACTTTTACCAAACTGATTAATTCCTGGCATAATGACATAGAATTTTAAGAAGCAAACTTTCTCATTGAATTTTAAGTTTCAAAATAAAGATATGAAGGTTTCTTCTGTGCGGCCCACAGCTTCTAAAAGTTATGGGTTAAGCTGCATTTGAAATGTGTCCAGGGTGTCTCCAAAACATACCAGCATACTTAATCCTTCATGTTTGGGCAAAAGCTATTCCCTCCTGGTTTCTGGATCTTCTTGAAATAATCAACTTTCTCCTCACAAGCGTTTGCATGCACGAATTAGTTTTCTCATGCATGGAGAGTGTTTTTTATTTCAGAGAGAAATTTAAGGAAAGAATGAAAGATGTTTTGATTTATGTAAAGCTGTGAATATTTTTGGAATTAATTTTTAAATCTCACTACAAAAAGCTTAAACTGATATAATTTGTTTGAGGCGTTCTGTATTTGGAAATGTTAAACAAGTTTAGAAAAATGGCTGAACAATATTAGGATTCTATTCCTAGACACTAATCTTGGGAAATATCACAAAAGAATTGATATGGGATACATAAATACTGAGAGAATAATACTTCAATCAATGCAATGACAAAAGCACTAGTTGGGTTTTTGTGTTGTTGTTTTGCTTTGTTTCTTTAGTGTTGTTGTTTTGGTTTGTTTGTGGTTTTTTTAGTAGAAAATTAATCTTGTCAGACCAGCTGCATATTAGGCTTTTTTTTTTTTTTTAATGTTATTACAAGTATGATTGTCAAAGTTAGGTGCTCATACTACAAAGTTTAGGAGTTCTCTTCAGGATGGAAATGGCAGAAGGTAAGGGCCTGAGCTCTGTGAATCAGATAGTCAAGGAAAAGGTAAGTCTATACCTTATATAGAAAGAAAGAACTAAATCCCTTCTAGTAGGAATCCCAAACTCAAAAACTTGATTTTGGAAATGATACAGAAAATTCTTTTGAAAAGGAAACACCGGGAACTTGAAATAAGAGAAGAAAAAGTTAACTATTACTGTAGTCTTCTGAGGATATATGCTCTAATTCTGCCTCCCAAAGAGGTGGTAGGCTTCATAGAAATGAGTCAGGACGGGAATTTATCTTGCTTTGGAAGACCTTCCTCAACCCCCTGATGAGGGAAAGGGAGATCATCCTTTGACTTTCATTCCTATATGAGTTTTCTCATGTTTTCAGCGCTCTTGTTAGGCTTGAGACTCTCTTCTTGTTCTTTCACATGTTTTGCAAAAAATTAATTTTACTACTGAAACTTGGCACTATCCACAGAAGTACTGGATTTTCTGGATGTAATCTACAGTTTTAAGACAAGAAGGAAGTAATGATTTTCCTGCTTTTCCTCAACCCTTTGCACAGGGCCAGCTCCCTTCAGGACTGATGAGTGCTTGGCTGTGAGCTCCCTCTGGGCCACAACAGGATCCTTCTGTTCTCAAGAGAAAATCAAAACTACTTCTGAATTTTTTTGTTTAAAATGTCTGTAATATCAGAAATTTTGCAATCTCACAGACTTCCATTTTTTATAGAGCGAGGCACATTGTGTGCTTCAGGCTGAGGCAAAGGACAGCTGAGGCTGTTTTATGTTCAAAGCCAGCTAGGACATTGCTGGAGGGCTGTGTGTGGCAAAATGAGCCCCAGGGAGGGAGGCGGCTCATCCATACAACGTTTGGAGAGCATGCTCCAGGGGGAATTATCACCAGCACTGCATATGGTAGAGAGCTAAGTGGAGAGGTCCAAAACCAGTGAGAACTAATACATATGCAGTTTAGATTGATGACTAAAGGTCCTTCATCTCCCTTCACTTCTTTAATTTATACTACATGTGTATTTTTATATACTAAGAGATGCCTAAATAGATGCAGAAGAAATGTTATTTCTTTCTCTCCTGACTATATTCATGACAAAAGCAGTTGCTTAGATTCCATCCAAGAAGCGCTAAATGAGATATATATCCTCATTCTTTTTGATATGAAATCAATACAGTCCAAGCAAGTTCGTTGTTGTGTGAATAGCAAACACTATTTTTTCCTTTTTTTTTTTTCTTCTATTTTCTTTTTTTGCCAATTTAAGTAAAAAATTGCTTTGTGTTTATGAACCAAATGGTAGGAGTTCAGCAAGGTGAGCCTTTCAGATGATGCAGGAGGTCTTGGCATACTAGGCTGAATTCCAATGAATTCCCAGACTGCAGGTTATAAATGATACATTAGATATCTGGTCAGTTCACTGAACCTTCTCTCTTCCTGGTGTCTCTCAGACATTTGATGTAGTCCTGTATGACATTCAGATATCAAAATTATCACTCTACAAAATCGGTGAAGATCTCTTAAATGGACTAAAACTAGCTCAGTTTGGCAAGCGACAGCTTGCCAAAACAGCAGCCTTTGTGTGGGGGAGAGTTGCATTTGATCAGTTATTCTTAGGCTTTGATGTTCTCTCTGTTTTATCATCTATTTCTCAATTTTTCAGTAGAAGATTCTGTCTTTCAGGTATTTTGGTTGGTGTTGTTCAGATATATAAGGAAATATTTTTATAATATTAAATTCTTGTAAATAAGTGTAAAAACTCTCCAAGTGCTGAAAAGAAAAAAAAAAGAAAACAGCATCTAGCCAACCATCCCACCTTTTATTCATGGTTTCCAAGTTTTCATCCTTTTTTACTCTTCCTTCCCCACCTCCTCACCTCCAGAATTTGAGATGTCAGCATCTCTGTCTATTTTAAGAAAGGAGAAAAAATCCTGAAATCCTGAAGATTTTGCAGTATGGAGAAATTATTTGCCATGCAGCTCCAATTAAAAACTTTCTCTAATTAAATATTTGTTAATTGTCAGATTTCAAAAGATTGTAATAATGAATCATTACACTGTGGAACTAGTCCCTCTGCAATCTGTCCTTGACCAAATGTGATACAACATCCTTATATGTAGTCTTGAGAGAATATAGAAATTTTTATTAAAAATTATGGAAGAAAGAAGTGGTTGGTATAGTCAATAAAGAGGATGTCTACTTTCTATGGACAAATTTGGTAATTCCCATAGCAATTGTTTTCATTTAAAAGAATCAAAAATCAATCGTTGCAGTCCTTGTGGAAATTAGCAAGTATGGAAACTAGTGGGAAGTACTTGAAATGTTGAAACACTCAAAATTGTTGTGGTAGCAAAGCAGCTTAATATAAGCTGAGTGACGCTGTTGGTAACAGGAGAAACAGCTCTGGTGAATACATATCACATATGAAGGTGAAGTTGATATTCATCTTGTGTGAAGTACAGCAAAAAGATATTGCAGCACAGTGACCAGACCCTGTGACTGTTCTGCAGAAAAGATGATGTAAACTCAGGTGGTTCAGAAAAGAGCCGCAAAAATGCTACAGGTTCTAGAAACCTGATTTGTGATGAAAGAGTGAGGAATTTAAGGAGCTTCTAACCTGATTACTGATACACCTACAAATCAAAGGATATCGGGCTGAAGTTGTACTTCAGCAGAGCAGAAATAGGTGTAATGAGATTTCATGTTTGGAAGCTGAAGTCAGCAAAGTCTAGGCTAGAAAAAAGACAAGATTATTATTTTTTTAATGGAATGTAAATAACAACTGAATTGATGTTTCCTGGTTTTTAGTGGCAATAGCTTTTACATTCCTTACCTTTAATGCCAGGTACTTTTTGAAATGTACATCTGACTGCAGAGAGATTCATACAAATTTTATTTTGATGTGTAAAGCATTTTAAAATGGGATTTAAACATGTAATAAAATGACTGTGCCTCAGACAGTATTCATCAGATGCCTTCCCCTGCTCCTATTTTCTCCTTTCTCATGTTTCCTCCTACTTCTGTGTCAGCACTACTGACTGCTTGCTGTTGAATGGGTAAGAAGACCTTGATCTGGCTGAAAGCTGACATAAAAAGAAAACAATTAAAAAGCAACCCCAGTGACTGAAACTGCTTATCATAGAATCACAGAATGGCCTGCGTTGAAAAGGACCTCAAAGATCATCCAGTTTCAAGCCCCCTGCTGTGGGCAGAGTCACCAACCACCAGACAAGGCTGCCCAGAGCCACATCCAGCCTGGCCTTGAATGCCTCCAGGGATGGGGCATCCACAACTTCCCTGGACAACCTGCTCCAGTGTGTCACCACCCTCTGTGTGAAGGATATGCCTCCTAATGTCTAACCTGTCTCAGTTTAAAACCATTCCCCCTTGTCCTATCACTATCCACCCTTGTAAACAGCCATTCCCCCTCCTGTTTATAAGCTCCCTTCAAGTAGAGGAAGGCTGCAATGAGGTCTCCCTGGGGCCTTCTCTTCTCTAAGCTAAACAAGCCCAGTTATCTGGAGCAGTGAGCAATTTGAGATCATGTGAACCCATGGAGGTCTTTGTAAATTTGCTTTTTTCCTTTCTTAAACAGCTAAATGAGAGATGCTAGTTGCTCTTGTCCCAGTCAACTCAGACAACATATCCCATGGAAAAAATTGCAGTCTGGCTGTCATTTAAAGGAACCAGAGGAACAGGACTACACAGCCCAGACAGCCGCTGTAAGAGGATTTACTACTTTCCATCAGGCAGAGTCGAGCCTGGAGCATAATTGCCCAATGAAGATATCTGTGTCCTAGAATACTTCCTTGCAAGAGTGAAATCCTTCTATGATTTCTATTGTCTCTAGGTTGGGACTAGTTTTAGTTTAAATGCAGCAATTCATCTTTGTATACTGTGTTGCTGGGGACCAGGAAAGGAGAGAGAGCTTGCAGCTTTCCTTACCTAAGAAAAGATGATAGCCTCTGATAAATCAGCACTTCCAAAGTCAAACGAGTCAAAGTACCTGTACTCTAGAACCAGAAGAAAAAAAAAAATAACTCACTAGGGATTATTTTATTTTTATTTTATTTTAGTATTATTAAATTGGTAGTATTTTTAAAGCTAAATGGGTTACGCAGGTTTTTTTTATTGTTGGCTTTTTTTTAAAAAAAATATATTTCTCATGAAACTATGAAGATAAATTGATAGCTATTGTATTATTTTGATTTTTACCCTAAGTTGTCTAGACTCAAACTGGTGTGCCTGTTTTAGATGCTTACATGCAGCAACTAGTGAGGATTAGGATTTGTTTTTTCTAACACGAGAAGTGAGAGGTATCAGGTGAACTAGCAGGTGATGGATTTAAAGCAAAGACAGTGGTTCATCTTTTAAAGCTTACTGAAAAGTGACACTCCTTGTTTTTTAGAAGTGCCAGAGTTGACATGAGTCCACCCAGACAAAGCTGTGGAATAAAAATTCCTTGAGGGTTATTTCATACTAAGACATCATTTCTGGTTCTGAATGTCTCTAAGCAGTAAACCAGTTGGAGCTGTACTAACATATCCCCAAGACATACTCTTGGAAAACAATATGTTTATCTCATTCCTATACTCTTCTGTACTCATCCCCTGTACCTGCTGCCAGGAACACGACAGTGCTTGGTGTTCTGGTAAAACTATGTGACTTTAACAAGTATACATTCAGCATCTTACCCCGATAACAGAAATTTATTATTTGAAGAGTTGGTTCTTGACAGTGGCCTATCATTTGTGACTATAATTTTTATTTGACATTCCATCACATTTGGTTTGCCACCAACTTCAGCTGTTCAGAATCTTTGCATTCAACTACAATTCCTTGTGACTACTTTCATCCAAAAAGCTTCCAAAAATATATGTGAAATTTATGACAATTTTCTTCCCAAAGGAATAGCTTTCTCTTTTTGGCTAGAATTTCTTAGATCCTGTGATGCCCTGCAGTTTGCCTCACAAGTTCGGCACACTTGTCAAATGACAGTATTGCACAACTGAGCTGAAAAGAGAAAAATACTGGCTCATTCATGTGGTTTGGAATTAAATCTATCAGTGTTATTCAGAGTGACAAGTAGAGCTTACATGTACAGTAAATCAGCCAGCACAGCGTGATAAATTATGCTTTCCTCTCTGTCAAAGGATTTTTGAATCACAACTGAAGTATTTCTACATGTTCAAAGTCTGGATTTCCAAAGATATGAGAGCTAAAAATACCCCAGGCCTTGGCTTACACCTTGAGTTAAGTGACAATGTGGTTTTAAATGCATCAAAAGTTTTGTCTACTTTTGAATCTTTTCTTCTAAAATAAAGTACTTGTAAGTATCTTCAGACATAGATCTCTTTATTCAATAGTATATGAAACTGAACATGATTTAAAAAATCCAAACACCAAAATAAATAATCAGGCAGGCATTTCTAGAATAAAAGTATCTACAGAGAGATACATTGTTATGAGAAAGCTATTCTGGTCAAGTCTTCCGTCTAGACAGACCTTTAATTAATTCACTGTAAAACCAAATGTGGAAATTCTAATCCTGCTTTAAGGTCAAATTATATCAGTTTAATTTGTTTCCTTAAATTGACAGGTATAAATGACATAAATAATTTTAATCTGGATACTAGAACATTTGAACATTTCAGCAAACTTGGGTTTAACATCGGTTTTGATGCTTGTTGATGTTCACAGTAAAACAGGCTTAATTTAAGAAGGTAACAATATATTTAGGCAAACTAGTATAAGAGAAAATGTAGTCAGAACGTGCTTTCATCTGCCCAAGTCACACTTGATTGTAGCTTCATTAATAATGAAGTAGGAAGAGATTTTTCTGATGGACAGAATGTCTAGAAAAGCTTCTATATTATTTAAATAGAGCTCTGCAAGTCTGTATGTTGACTATTCCTTACATATACTTGTTTATCCTTTACCTGTTCATAAAATACATGAAAGTCAACTGCCTGCTTTTTCCTGGATTTAAGTGATATATACTGAAAAAAAATGTTCCATCAGCTCTAGGACAAGAGGGGTTAGCAGGGCATGGGTAGCTGAGAGAAGAAATTTCAAATGCTCTGTTTCACTGGAAGAGGAGAGTGTGTAATTAAGCATCTTGTACATATGCCCCGAAGAGAGGAAAATTCACCTCTATGGTTATGTCAACAATGCAAATAAACCTTTCCACCTGGTGTTCGCTTCACTTCAAACCAGTCCACAGAGAAGTCCAGGCCACAGAGTACACCAGTTGCTCTTTGTGCTGCATGCAATAACTTTTAAAAATAAGAAGTCTTGCTTCATGTTCTTTATAGATCCTCGTGATAGTTAATGCTTTCCTGCTGAACGTGCTCTATGAAGCCCATGTAGCTAAAACAGTACTGTGTGCCTTGGATTCCACTGCAGCCATGCAAGCTCACACTCCAACATTCTTCTCTCCATTTTCTGGTATGAAGATGTTACAAATTAATTCAATAAGAAAAAAAGATACTGGCAATTACAGTGTTTTTTGAGTGGGGGAGGAAGGAATATAAATGAGTAGAAAGGTGCCAAGATATGAAGACTAAACCATCTGGCTTATTGATAGTTGTAAAGTGAATTTTTAATCTACTAAACCATTGTGGTTTTTGTTTTTTGTTTTTTGGTTTTTTTTGGGGGGGTGGGGGGTGGGGATTGAGGGGTTCCTGATTTGAATATTTTATGTTTTGTGTAGCATAAATCTCTTTCAAAAAAGGTCAAGTCAGACTAAAGGAAGCATAACGAGACACCTGTGTTTCTTTTCACTGCAGTTGCTTTATCACAAATATTTGTACAGTTCCAGTACCTAGTTAGAAAATGGAGAGAAAGAGAGAAAAAGAGACAAGACAGACAGTACATTACTTTCATTTCACACTTGGGTCTTTGTTTTTGTTTTGTAATGAATTCCTAGGTTTCTGCAGTTGTGCTCGAGAGAATGCTGGAAAGTTATTCCTATAGTGAACACAGTCTGATATCTTAAGGGCACATCTGTAAATATTGCTGTGAATCTGAGAGGTAACAGCAAAGTGAGACACATGAGGGATGATGAATGAAGGAAAGGACACAAGGCTTGCAAAGTGAAAGGGCACAGCCCACTGAAAAGGTGGTAGGATTTGTCTGTGAAGGACTATTGTACTATCATACAGTAGGTTTTTATTATTGTTGCTGAAACAGAAGCAAGAGCTTCTGGCCTCTTCTACTTGCTTTCACTTAGAGCTGTGAATCTTCTGTCCCTTGAGAATTCCTTCCAGTTCTGTATAGTAGCCAGTTCAATTAAAATCCTGCTGAATGGTGTTATTTATTTCTGAGAGTGCCACAATGATCAGCAGGAAAACACAGGAATAAGCAAATGTCATTAATTGCTGTGATCTTGAGACAGGATGGTCTTGGACACAGTCTGCATAACAATGACAGTACAATATAAGATGCTTGATCACAGAGGTTTAGTTGCTTATTCCTGTTATGATATTATTTATGACACTTTTAAGGTTTAGTTACTGTAGTGTGTCTTTGTGTGTCTTTGATAAAGTCACAGAATAATTGAACATATTTCTTTCAGTGTTAAGGTGAGGAAAATTCATTTCAGAGAGGAGGGATTCTTGCATGTCTTACTGTCTACTCATGCTCTAACATTGCCTTGAAGTGTGATAATAATCATTGCATTTCAACTATATATGAGTATGTTCATAACATTTGTGCTATACAAATATTTTGGATTGCAAATTTCCTAGAAGGAAAGGTAAATTAGTAGTTTTCAAGCAAATATTGGGTAACAGCCATTAGGTTTCAATTCATAAATATTCCCATCTGCAGTATGATGCACTCATAATCTGCTAAAAGAAAATTCACCAACAAAAATGTAAGCTAACTCTCCCCTATTGAAAGATACTCATTTAACTCAGTGCATGAGTCTACATCTGTGAAGTAGATTTACATTAGAAATGGCAGGTTACCATTAAGCTGTCCCCACTCTATAACTTATATTAAGATGCTGTCTGAATAAACATAATTTTACTTTTTCCTCAGCGTACAATTTCAGTGAAGGTGTCATTTAAAGAAACATATTTTTTCATTCAATGTTATGTAAATCTTGATGTTTCAAATGAAAACAGCAATCAAGTTTCATAACTGAAATGTTATATAAGCAGTAAATTTCACAGAACTCTGCATAAAATTGATTCAGTTGCTCTAATTGATCTTGATTTTCAGCCTTTTACTAAATAAAATTTCTAAAATGATGACACAAAAAAAGGACGTAATTTTAAAGTAGAGGTTATGGTAAATAAATACATCTGAAAGAAGAGAAAATGATTAAAATATCTTTAGTTAAAGCGACTAACTCAACATATTCCATTAGTATGGAAAGACAAACACAATAGAACATGTTATTGTAACTTGATGGGTCACTGTGGTTTGATGGGTCCATTTTAATGTGCTTTACTTTCAGGGTAAGCTAAACTATGCACATTTTCAGTTACCAGGGCCTACTTGATGAGATGCAATTTTTTATACAGCAATATCACAACCAGTTGATGTCATTAGCAATCACTAGTTATCAGTACTTTCTGTCTTTTAATGTTTGAATTGAAGGAAATGCCATTTTTCAATGATTTGAATTACATGTTTTTCACTCTATAGGAGAAATTTCCACTGAGCAATCTGATGAAGTGAGGTGTTGATGCACTTCTATATATTAAGACATTAGAATAAGTTTTGTGATGAGTGTAGACATCATTCTTAATTTTTGTGAAAGAGCAAACAATATCCAAAGATTTCCTTCTTCTAGAGCACGGGGAAATACAGTGAGATTCATGACACAACTGTAGCAGTGTTTGGTGTTTCTATAAGTAGCTAACATGCTTAGATAATAACATAAGTATTTCTTGGTATCTAACAACTACCTTCAGTAGATTGAGAACAAATAAATTCCTGGAGCTGATTCATCCACAGATAGCTGAAGAAATCAGTATGATGTGCAAAAGCATATCAATATAATAGTTAGCATTAAATAGAATAAAATTACTGCTTTTCTCTTTATATGAATAAAGAATGTTATTGAGTTTTTGGATGAATGTAAATTTCATGAAAGTGAAACTCCTAATTTTACAGATTGTCATTAACTTTGTTACAATAAAATTGAACTTCTGTATTTCTATTTCTCCAAAAGCTTAGAGAGCTTTAGTTGACTCACAACAGCATTATGTTATATTTTGTTCCCATATGTTTTTTTTAAGTATTTTTTTCTGATAAAACTGTTATCATATTGGAGAGATTGGTCATGTCTTCTGCTGTGCTTGATTCTTTAAAACAAAATAAAGCAAACAAACAAAAACTGTTACAAAAAAATTTGTAAAATACCATCAAGCAGGACACTCCTTCCCCTTCATCCTACCTTTCAGATTTTATCCAAGAAACATTTTTTGTTAGGTCCTATGTCAAAACATGGGCTAACACTACCAGGACTTTCATTAACTTACTGCCTAAAAAACTGCTATAAACTTGTAATTAGACTAGAACAGCAGCTGTTGCCTGCTTTTACCCAGCAATCAACGTTCTTTTTTTTGGCTTGTTTGTTTTTCCTGTGAGACATACAACAGTGAGCTTTAATATTTTCAATATATTTCTGTGCTTTTATAGTACTAAAGCATTGTCTGCCCAAAACATGACATTTGAATGTACAACAACAAAACAATTCCTCAGTAAATAAAAAGTATTGCTATATGAACAATTTACTGTGTGGATCTCAACTCATTTTTCAAAGAAGATTAGTAAAGAGCAGAAGCAGAGACTGAGGGAAAACCAGTTAGCTGTTTAATTATGCTTCATTTTATTGATAATTCTGTAGAGATGCCTAGAACAGCTATCTTTGTGTGTCTCATTACAATGAGAGTTTCACTGCAAGCACATTGTATGAAGCCTGAATGTGAAAAATGACAACTCCTGAAAACCCTTGACTCATGGCTAAGCATAAAATATTTTTCCTCAGAAGTGGGTAATTCAGTTGTCTTCATAAAAAAATATAGCTTCTCAGTTAACAATCTCAGCTCTGGGAGTGTCCAGGCAGCAAGCTCCATTTTGGCATTGGCCATGTCTTGGTGGACTCAGCTGGAATTTTCCTGCTTTATAACAGGTTTGAGGAATACCTTAAGAGTGAATAAATGATTATTAATACTTTGAAGGGTCCAGCTCTTCCCCCAGCAGTGTATTTCTTTTATTACAAGCAGCATTCGTTTTCCAAAATTTACTCAAGCTTAACAGTGATCCATGAATGAACCTGTCAGTGATTTTGATATTAAATATCCTTATGGATAACTGAGTTTGGTAATACTTTAGATATACTTTGTTAATTTGTGAATCCAAGCACAATCCAATTAATGACAAATGAAACTAATTTACAGAATATGTATCCCCTTTCCATCTGTAGGAGAGTGTCACCTAATCATATAATCATTTTTAAATTTACGGTTGCAAAGGGGGAGGAAAGACAGATAAAGAATAGTCAAATAAATATTCGTGTATTAAGACAGAAATGCTTCCACCTACATCTGTTAACTGTGAAAATGGCATCTAGATGTTACAAAATAGCATTTTTTCTCATCTGTGTATTGTCTTTGCTGGCATCAGTGTACCTCACCTCCCCTTCATCTCAGCTCAGCATTACTTGTTTATGCATGCATAGCATGTGCAAGTGTGAAAAAAACAACTTCTCTTGTAGGAGCTTAAGGTGGATAAATCTTTGATGTACACTGGTTAAGTTATTCTAATCTTTGCAGGCACTGTGTGAGATATCAGCTTTTTAATATTCATTCCTTTTGGAAAGCTGCACAATTGATCTTGTGAAGATCTAAGTAAATCTAGTATTTGCTACTAGAATAAACTGATACACATCTTTTTAAGGATACCTGCAAAAATCAGAATGCTTCCATAGTAGACTTGAATTATTAAGCCATGTTAACCATGTTAAAAGGTAGTACATTTATAGCCAAATATTTTAAAATTAGAGAACAGAATATTTGTGTATTCTTTCAGTTTATAGAACATCATCATAAGCCAATGACCATAGAACAGGTCTTTAACTAGTGTAAACTGACAGATTTCCAGGTCTTCAATGCTTTGTTTTTTTCAGCTTGGAACTTTATTAAAATTTGAAATAACCATTAATTATATCATATTTCACTTATTACTTATGTAGAGCATTTGCAATTTTAGTGTGTTCCCTGATCTTTTATATTTCTTCTTAATTCTTCTCCATTAGATTAAAAAAACACATTTAGTAACTTTCATCTTTGCTCTTAAAATGTTTGTGTAAGAGCAATACTGAAACATCATATAAGCTTTATTGTGATCAGAGCTACCAAAACACTATAAAAATATTGCCACCAAGATTATTTTTCTGATGTATTTTTCCCCCCAAAACCTGGTCTGATATACTCTTTTAAGAAACACATCATAGAATCAAAGAGAGAGTGAAATGAGACTTAACATGCTGCCTTTCAATTACAACATGCAGGTAATTTTACTCATGTAATTGCAAGTAGGAGTAACTTTATTACATGTGAAACAAGCCTTACCTCTTGTATATCAGAGCCATTGGTTGCTGTTTTGTTCAAATATTGTATATAGCGTGTTACAGGAAATCGAAATGTCTGGATAGTAAGTCCTCTGACACATAGGTATGTTTTGTAACACAATGAGGTCTTTGGTTTAGAAATGAGTACAACTGTAATGCATAAGCAATAAAAGATAGTAAACAGGAGGAACTGAATTGTTGGTGTTTGTATTATTAATGTTGAAACTCCCTCAAAGTTATTCAGCCATCTCACTCATATTCTTTTGTATCAATTAATCCTCTGTTATTCCTTCTTTGTCAATTAGGTGAAATTATGTAGGAAATAAGAATGAATTCCAGATTTGCCCACATTATTTGATTGGTTCCTCCCATGCTCATTAGTGTTTTATACACTATTGATAAGAGAGTTGGAATTCATGCAACTAGCCCTATAGTCTGGATAAATACAGAAGCAGCCCTCAGTGGTCTATTCTGAATAAGAGAGACAGACATTAGAAAACAAAAAAATGGGAGCATAATGAGTTCAGTTTATACAGTAGCTGTATGAGCATAAATGTCTGGATTTTTTTCCCCTCCTGTCTTATCCTTGCTTGTACTCACAAACATTACTGGCAACCTGGGAGGATGGGTCATGTCTTAAATAATCTCAGTGGCCCAGAACCAATGGTATCCTTGCCCAAATCACACTCCACTGGTCTCTTTCATGTAAAAGCTCTGAGCCATTCTCATTCATTGTCATTTACAGTTTCTCCACGACACATACAGTTTTATTGGCAGTCAAGCCAGACTTTATGTCTTTTGACTCCGTTTGCATTACTGGCTTGCTCAAGCTAGTCTTATTGAGATCACTGAAGAACATCATTTCCTTATTTAAATAGGATTTGCATTTCTCAGGCTTCTTGTGAAGCTTCTTTTGAACATTGGTTTTTGAAGATTTGCCCTGACATTCCTACCAAGCAAGTCCACAAAAGAGTATATTGATGGGTCCAAGTGTCCTTCACACTGCTAGCCTACTGAAGGACATTATGACAGGAGGAGTAAATAAAAGTTAACAGAGATAACAAGGATTTTAATACAGAGAAGCATTAAGATCTCTAGCGCAGCTCTACTGTAAAATCTCAGTGACAGTCCTGGGTTTCTGTCAAGCTAGAGCAGCTACAGCAAATTCCTAATGATGTTAGTTCAAAATGCATTAGTGCTAAGTTCAGATAAAGACAGACCCAAACAGAAGTCAATTTATTTGTGCTCTTGCAAAGGCTCTCTAGGTGGTTAGACTCCACTCTTTGCTCTAGAATTCCCTCCAGAGTTGAGTTTTCTTTCTTGATGTGGTTGACCAGTATGTCTAAGATCAAACTTGAAATCAGTGTGAGAGAGAGATGCTTTGCAGAAGGGTTACTTATTACCTTAATCACAGTTTTGGAGCATCACATACTGAGATGAAGAAACACAGAGGGTACAATTCAAACTTATGTTTTGTTTAGTAATCTACACAGATATACATATATAAGCAGAAGTCCTGAGCCAAAACATTTATAATTCAACATGAATTCTGTTAATACAGAATACTGAATGACAGGACTTGAATCAAACCAAATCAAACCAATCAACTTAACATGAGCCAGCACTGTGCCCTTGTGTCTTGGAAGGCAAATGGTATCCTGGGCTCCATCAGAAGAGAGGTGACCAGCAGGGACAGGGAAGTGATTGTCCCCCTCTACTCTGCTCTTGTGAGGCCCCATCTGGAATACTGCGTCCAAGTGTGAAGCCCCCAGTACAAGAAAGACAGGGAGAGTTGGAGAGAGAGTTGGAGAGGGTCTAGAGGAGGGCCACAAAGATGACCAGAGGACTGGAGCACCTCCCCTATGAGGACAGGCTGAGGGAGCTGGGCTTGTTCAGCCTGGAGAAAAGAAGGCTGTGGGGTGACCTCATTGCAGCCTTTCAATACCTAAAGGGAGCCTACAGAGGGGAGGGGAATCAACTCTTTGAAAGGGCTGATAACTTCAGGAGGAGGGGAAATGGTTTTAAGTTGAGGGAGGGGAGATTTAGCTTGGATGTCAGGGGGAAATTCTTTACAGAGAGAGTGGTGAGGTGCTGGAACAGGCTGTCCAGAGAGGCTGTGGATTCCTCATCCCTGGAGGTGTTCAAGGCCAGGTTGGATGGGGCCCAGGGCAGCCTGGTCTAGTATTAAATGTGGAGGTTGGTGGCCCTCCCTGTGGCGGGGGGGGGGGGGGGGGGTTGGAGATTCATGATCCTTGATGTCCCTTCCAACCCTGACCATTCCATGATTCTGTGATTCAAAGAATGTAGGTCACCGCCAGAGCTGAAAGCTCAGGGAGCTCTATGCACTGCTCAAGTCTTGCTTAGTCACCCTAACTAAGAGTTGTAACTGTGTCTGATCTATCATATACGTCAGTATCTCTTCAAGCCTTATTCCTCCCGTAGAAATAATTTGGAGAATGATATCCATAACTACCAGGCAATACTTTATTTCCAGAACTGTATGACCCACTCTGATCTTATGGGTTAGTAGGTGGGGGAACAGATTAGATATTAACTTTATAGCTACTCAGACTACCTCAGAAATTAAACTATTATCCTGTGTTATCATATATCTTTGCAATTCCTTTGTACTTGTGAACCCCAGGTCACCAGCTAGCACACTATGAAGTGTTCAGCAATTTCCATACCATAAATCCTGCTAAGGATGAAAGATTCCCTTTCGTAGATTGCTGTCCAATTTCTGTAGCTTATTTAGGTGTGCTCCTACAACAGTGACTCTTTAACTCACAGACATTTGGGAAAATCTCTATTATTCCCAGAAACATAACATTACTTGCTTTTTGTGACAATGCTGTTTGCACTGACAATTCCTTCCATTACCACTTATTTGATTTGCTGTAAACAATACATGGACCAGATCCAAACCCCAGACAATGCTTTGGATAGGAAATACTTTTAAATATAGTACCTGATTCCCAATTAAATATTAATTTATTGAAGTTGATCAGGAACTAATTTTTAATCAATGAAAAGAGATGAAAGGGAAAAAAAAATGCTGTTTCTAAAAATAAAATACCAAACCAAGAAAGCTTCAAAAATGTATTAAAATATGTGCCCAAACATAAACCAAGAACTCCAACCTGAGCATTTTGAATTTACTGACAATCAAAAATAAAGCAAGCAAACAAAAAATTCATTGAGAACATGCCACTTTCCTTAAAAAGAAATATGTTCCCCAAGTAGGTATTTCTTAAGGAAATTCCTACTCAAGAAAACAAAAAAATTGGTAGAACCAAACAAATCAAAATCTTATCAAATAATTAAATAGTTATTCAGTTCAAATTACAAGTTGCCTAAGTACCACAAATAAATTAATACATTAATAAAATTGGACTGCGCAGCTTATTTGTGTGTCATTGGAAACATCTTGCCTTGTAAAGAAACTGGCCCCTAAAATACATTACGTAATGATTTTCCAATTTACCAGTCTTGAACTGATATTATGCACATTGTACACGCATTTCCAAAAATAAAAGGGTCATGCACTTTCTTTTTCAAAAGGGCACGTGGAGATCCTTAATGAAAAGCTGCTGAGAATCTAAAGCAGTTAAAGGCAACTGCGACTAGAGGAAACCAATTTGTAACCATTGGTTTCACAGCAGGCTGTCATCTCTCTGCCTCTATTCATTTGCTTGTTTTCTGGTTCAGTAAAATCTCTCTTCGACTATTATGATTTAATGGCATGGTAATATTTATAAACCTACTAGATTCTTCTGGAATATATTTAAGAAAAATAAATGTATAGAGGCTGATGGAATACTTCATTAAGATTCCCTGAGCATGCGGGTGCGTGTTTGGAATCCAAACTGATTCACACTTCCTACACATGAATAAGACTCTGGTTGGAGGTAAGAAGCTGATGATAATGTTTCCTAACACCCCACGTTTTAATTAAAATAAAAAATAAAAAACAAAAAATCCAAGCTGGAAGTATTTTAGCAGAAGACTTCAAAATCTCAGCTATGTCAGTGGTGCTAAGTGATAGTGTAGACTGCTAAATTGCATCTGAAGTGAAACTCAGGGTTACTGAAAGTCACAAATTGGGGCTGCAGTGGCTAAGGGTGTGGGGATGCACCTGGAACACTTCTCACAGCAGTTCACCTAAAATTTTCAAGGAAATTCTTTTCTGGGAAAAAAGCTCACAGGGATTCACAAGACTGGAAGTGACTTTTCTTCCATTCAGGAAACAGCATGTCAGGACAGAGAGGATAAAAGTGAAAAAGGAGCAGAAATGAAAACACCACAACTGCCCAGCAGTAATTTTAGCAGAAATGCCTACGATAAATTATGAGGAATGGAAATATGCATGAGAAAGTAATGTGGAAAAAAACAAACTGAAAACCTCTTCCTTATGCCTTTCTTTCCTAAAAAAATAGAGCCAAAAATTTGCCGAAGATGTTCTTTGGCAGGGAGAGAATTTAATCTAGATTAGCCAGATATTAGTATTTCTTAGGCATTGTATGTCATTTAAATTCATATTCCTACCAGATAAAGGAAGTGTGTTCAACCCTGAAGAAACCCTTAAGTTGAATGCCATTCCTTAATCTCTTTCAACAGCACAAGATACCTGCCACATGTTTCTGAGGACATTAAGTGCACAAGTAGGAATATGCAGAGCAGCTTTTGTTACACTTGCTTATACTTCTCCTAACTTAACAGTATGAGTCTTGCTTAGTGTCTTAGCAGTGCAAGAAAGTTAGGAACGTTGCAAAATATTTTCTAATATTTTTAATTAATATTTACAAGCTTGATAGAACATTTAGTCATGCTTTGTCCACTGCTCCAGAAATTGCTTTTTGTGAAATCAAACCGATCACTTTGGCTTACGGCGCAGTAAATCAGTGGCATAGCATTACTTACATACCATTCATTGCATACTTTAAAATGTCAGCCTCGTTTTCTCTATGAGACAAAAATGTCAGCCTCGTTTTCTCTATGAGACAAACAGCCCAATAGTCTCCAGAAATGTCAAGTTTGGCTTGTTTTTCATCCTTGTGCCTTCACAGTGAATGGACAAACAACCTTGGTCATGCACAAACTCCTCCCTCAGAATGTCCTGAAAGTGTCAGCGCTTTTCCCAGAAACAGTGTTAAAAGACTCATGATGTTATTGATCTGCTTGGAGAATGCCAAAAGCCATAAACATTAATTAAAAACAAAACGTTGGTACAAGAAGACTAAACAAATAATAAAATCTACATATTATTCCCTAGCAACTACAAAAACACCTAATACATTTTTGAAGTCATTTATTAGTGTCTGATCCATTGATTTCTTCAATGTGTTCATGATGTGGACATGATAGGAAGACAATATAAAGTCTATGCAGAACATGGGCCCATTTTACATCACTTAATACCCACTGAATATTTAACCTGTGCAATCAATCAGAAAAAAAGATTTAAAAAATACCTCAACAAAACCAAAACAAACCAATTGAAAATCCAAGCCATTTTCTACTGTATTTCTAAGATTAAAATTGCCTTTCAGGCTATAATTCAATTTACAGTGGGCCCTAGGGACAAAATCAACACAACCAAACTACAAATGACAGTATTGAAAATATTTCTAAAGATTTTCTGAACACGTACCAACTTGTTCACAGCAAGAGAGAGTAAAGTGAAAGAAACAGACAGAAATAAGAAGAAAGATTTGACGGGACACTGCTATCTCTACTTCAGTCTTTGACCACTCAGACCACATGCCAAATGGAAATTTTGAAGGGTCTTCCCTTCTAGAGAGAATTCTGCAGCTAAAATACTATGGCATACTTTTCCCAACTCAATAAGATAACTTTCAACATCAGTAATGATGATTTGTACCCAAACACCTGTAATATGTGTAACAGTACCTGGACTGACTGCCACTGAGTAGCAAAATAAAAATAGCTTAACATCAAAATGAGCACTGAGGATTTCATGTCAAAATCAGAATTGGCTGCTTATTTCTTCAATTCTTAAGAACTTTTGTCTCAAAATGTCTTTCCCTTTAATTAGATTCCCGCACTGATGCTACTCTCACTTTTTTAATAGTTTAATCACTGAAAATTAAAAAAAAAAAAATAGGAAAAGACTAAATTCTGATTTCAAATCAATCTCTGTAAAAAGAGAAGGTCAAAATGGAGGAAACCTTGATCCAGGTTCCTCCAAGTGCCTTAGTCCTTCTCAGCATGGAAGGAACCTCCAGAGAACCACTTGTACTGCAGCTTTATAATGGTACTCCAGTTTTTTTTGCTCCTTCAGTTACCTTCTAGTCAGTAAATCTATTGTTGGTAAAGTGTGATGACCTGGGTTAAACTTATTCCCATTATCAACATTTCTTCTATTCTAAAAAGGATTTAAATGGCAACTAATAGCATTCGTCTTAATCATTTTTGCAATTAACTGTGCAAACCTATCTAGCTCAAAGATACAGAAGTAATTAAAATAGACATTAACCTTCTTTTTCATTTTTCTTCTTTTTTTGTTTCCCATTATCTTTGGCAAGACTGAAAATACCTCTTTTTCCTTTTTTCCTTTTTCCTTTTTTTTCTTCCTTTTTTCCTTTTTTCCTTTTTTCCTTTTTTTTTTTTCCTTTTTTCCTTCTCCTCTCCTCTCCTCTCCTCTCCTCTCCTCTCCTCTCCTCTCCTCTCCTCTCCTCTCCTCTCCTCTCCTCTCCTCTCCTCTCCTCTCCTCTCCTCTCCTTTTTTTCTTTCCTTTCCTTTTTTTCTTTCCTTTTCCTTCCTGAAATGCAATCAGATGTAAAAAAAAAAGCATTTCCAGAAGGTAAGTTGGGAAAACTGAACAGGCTATAAGCCTGCTCTCAATCAGGCTACATCACCTCTATGCAATGCAAGGCATCTTTATTAAGCCCAGTGTTTACTGTAAATAGGAGTAAGATTCAAAGCTTGTTATAAAGCCAAGTTTTAATCATTATTCATCTTTTTTATTTGTTTGCATTGCATAAGTGTCTGAGTTGTGGGACAACATCCAGAACTACTGCGTTCTGAGCATACATGGGGATTCAGGCATATCCTTTTGGGTCCCTACCAAACAGCTACATATTCCTATATTCTAGAAATGGATAATGATTTTGCAAGAAGAGTGAAAATGCTTGTTGTTAAGGCAGCCAGACTGTGCCACCTCTTTCCTCTTGTTCAACCTAGAGAAAAGCCAATATGAGTTGAAGGCTGAACTGTACCAGCTCAATCTTGCTCAGGTGCTACAAGGGGCAGGGCAAGAGCCTTCACAAGGCCACAGACTCATGTGCCCTTCTCACTGCTGGTAGAGCAGGAGGAGTAGCATGGAGCCAAACTGCAGAACTGTGGGCATTGCCTACCCGGGAGGTGTTTGTGTAACCCCTTCTCACTGTGAAGCTGCAATCTGGAGATGATCATAGAGTCATAGAATCCTTAGAGTTGGAAGGGATTCTTAAATCACTGGACTGACATTAGCCTTAGCACATCTCCCCTTAATGCTTTAATACATCATTTAGCTTAAGTGAATGGATATTTTCCCTTTCTATTAAACTGTGATGTTTACAGAATTAGCAGTTTCTCCTCTCATACTTTTTTTGTCACTTACAGTCCTTGATAAGAGAAAAAACCATGTTGAGCACACCTCCAGTCAAAAAATATTTTATTTCCCAGCAAGCTAATGCACTTCACGAAAGAGCTGTCTTCCCTAGGTTGTACTTTTGGGAAGTAATGAATTAAATAATAAAATATCTTCTCCCATCTTTCTTTAAAAATGTGAAGGTCTTGGTATGCGTAGCTAGAAAAATTCTACTTCTGGCATTAATTTCTACAAATTCATTAAAAATTAAACAAACAAGCAAACAAAATCACCCAACATATCTCCTTTTTATCCTGTTAAAAAAGCTTATCTTCTCAATCTAATCCATAGAAAGCAACAATATATAAAACATGTCATAGATTTGGCTCCAACAATTTAATTAATTTAGTCCATTTGGGAGTAGTGTCATCAGCCTTGTCATAGGCTTTTTCTTCAGAAACGCACATTGATTCCTTTTAAATAGTGCTGACACAAGTAGTAGTAATTCAAATTTATGACAGATAATGTTCTACCTTTGGTTGAGATTCCTTAAGTGGTTTAGACTGTAGTCAGAAATAATCCCTCAAATTTAACACTTTTTAAATATATAAACCGAGTTAAGAGTGAATTGTGGTGTGAGTTAAAATAAAAAGGAAGACATTACATTCTTTCCTTCTAGTTCTCTTAATGTTCAGAGACAGTTTGTAATATCTGTTCTCCTTGTAATGGCATGAAAATATTCATTCCCAAAGATATTGAACAGGAATCTGGAAAGTGGAGATCAAGTCTTAAGATGGCACATAAATAGTCTAAATTATTTATCAGAAAATGTTCTGTGCCTGGAACTGAGAATGATAAATAAGTTCAGGGAAAATAAGAATGTCTCTTGTTTGATTATGATGATAATTGATAGTTATTTTCATTACAGTAACAAAGCAGGTTTATTTGTGTACATGCAAAACAAGTCATAGAATCATAAAATCTTTTGAGTTGGAATTCCCCTGCCTTCAATAACTGAAACAAAAACAGTACCTCAAACTTCAAGCCCCTTTTCACAAACATACCGAATGCTACTTGCTTGTTGATTCATAATTATTTCATTCATTTGCTAAGGATGAATGTAAAAACAGCACCTCAGTTGAAGATGAAATATTAGAGAAAGACAAGTTCAGTACAGTCTGTTTTATGCCCCTGTTCCTCACCAGCACCTAACAATCATATGTCACGTCAGAATGGTGCTCCTGCCCAACCTAGTAGAAATGAAATCATTAGCAGCTCTAACACATAATTAGCTAACCATGTAAGCTTCAGAGTCACTCCTTTATTGAAATGAACAAGGATAGATTGGTGCTCGTTTGGAGCTGCAGCTTTCCCATACACAGAACCAGGACTGCACTTCTGCTGAGCATTTTCTTTCGGAAGTTATCACCAATACATCATATGTAACTGTGGAGATTTGGAAAAAAAAAAAATTAAAAATATTTTATATAGGAAAGATTGATAAACAGATTTACCAGGAAAAATACATCCTTTCCCTGATTTGATGTTTTTTGAAGAAGTTCAAAAACACTGTTAGTGGCAACTGAGACATGAGCTTGAGCTGGGGGAGAAATTGCACTAGCTGACCTCTCAAAGTCCTTGAAATACTATTTATGATTCACAAACAGAGAAAAATGAATCCTACCCATGGAAGGAAAGCTTAAAGTATGAAGAAATTTACATAGAAGGGAAGGGATTTAAAGCTTTGCAGAAGGATTAAAATTTGCTATGAGCTCCAGCATAAAAGTGGTACTGTTAAGTGAAAACCTTTATACAGTTAAACTGCAATTTTGTCCTTCAGAATAATACCATTTACGAATAAGAGAAATTGTCTTCCAGATCAGGGCAAAGGTCACTTTCATGGTGAGTCTGAATGAAGATTTAGAGTTACCTTTGGATTTTTATTTGTTAATTTATCTACCTGTTTCTCTACTTTCACTGGGATAATTTCTGTGTGACTATTACATTGAGAAAGCATGCTTGAAAAGATGATGACAGTCCAGTAATCATGCACAGAGCAAAAAGAACTGAGCAAAGAAATCTGAGCTATGGACCAAGGAGAATAACACCAGATAGCACAATCATCTTTCATTACACACTTGGGCCCAAATTTGCAAAGTGGGCAGCAATTCCAGTTGCTTGCATTTCTATCACTTTGGACTGACCTAGATTTGAAAGAGGTAGGAGAGGGGAGGGAGGAGTGGAAATCCAGACTTTAGAGCAAATCTCTTGGGATCAAACTTTTGCATTTCCAGCTCAGAGCAATTTTGAATTGAGCAACATAAAGCTGATGCACTGAAGAACAAAGCCACCAGATAATTAAAGCTGCATCCTTTTAGCTGGTCTAGGAGTTGTTCTGCAACTTCGCTGCTTATGATACGAAAATAAATCCAAGGTCTGTACAAGAATAGATGACCCAACAGATTGTATCATTAAACTACATCAGCATTCAAGGCAACAACATGAGTGAAAATAAGTTGACTACCAATATTCATGTCACCTTTGTCTTCCCAGTTCAAATGATTTTTTTCTCATTAATCTGTATATGGTCATGTTTACTGGGAAAGCCTTCAACATGACACCAGAGCAAGGCTAAACTTCCTCCATAAGAAGATATCTTCCACTACAAGGCTCTTGTAAGATAAGTCCTGATGTCCTCAATTCAAAACCGTTTAAGATTAATCTAACTTATTGTGTACCACAATTCAGAAATGTCCTCAAAGTATGCTAAAACTTTAGACTTTCCACAAAAGATCCATAGCATAATCTGAATATCCAAGTGTTGGTACACTTCTCTTACAGCCTTGCTAAGTAGGAAATGGTTAGATCAGGAAACATAGCTGATGATGTCAGCCATTGCACACTTTCTGTAGAAACTATTGAGCAATTTACACAGTTAATGAGGAAAGCTCTTTAAAACATATATATTCTTTCTCACATGAAGAATAATCTACTTTTTGTCAAAACCCCTAAACTTTTAAAATTTGTTTTTCCCTTGCCCAAATCAAGGCAAAACTAAAACTAAAAGGAATAGGACTAAGGCTTACCCTTCTCTTCCCCTTCTCCAGCTACTGTCAAGATTTGGGATCTTCATATTCTACTGTATTTCTTTAAGAGAAAGGATAAAAGTAGCCCTAATGAGCAGCTCTGTAACTACAAACAGCAAGAATTTCAATTTGGAAAGAAGGCTTTCAGAGGTTCTTATATATAACAGCAATTTAAAAACATATACTGTAAAATGATGAAAGCTACCTTGACAGGGGTGCTTTTAAATCTGCAAGATTTATGGAAATATAAAATAAATATTTAGCATGCTGATTATACATGCAAGAAGGACTCAAATGCATGCTATTAGCAACATCTCCCCTCCCCCTAATGCTTCTGTCTTCAATGCAGAGAAACACATCTCACGATTGTATACATTTCGTTATTCCTTTGTGTTTGAAGATGCTCAAATGGATCATTATTTAAGAAAAAATACATGAAAATCTGGAATATTAATTGTGAGACATAGAACAATTCAAATGGATTTGAAAGCCTATTCTTATCACCTACTACACTGTGTTGTATGTGACAATTTCAAATGCTAAATAACACTGGAGATGAGAGAACGAATGTTGTCTGTGAATAGGTTACAGAGTTATTTGAAGGCTGCCCTATTGTTCTGCTGCCCTAATCCAAAACACACCTGCAAGGGCTTCCTTCCTTTTTCAATTCACACATACAGTTCAGGGGGATGGACAGATGGGAAGAAGGAAGTAAAATGAAGGGCAGGGAGGGAAGATGAGAATAAAGGAAGAACTTTGTTCTTTTCCCATCATACAAAAAGAATTAAAGTGAAATGAGTGCTGTAATATCAGTGGGGGAGGAGAGACAAATTTAAGAGATTAAGTGCATAAATGGAAAGGAATTTAGCCACATGCCATTACAGTCAATAATAGAGTGTTGTGTGTGTTTTTTTTTTGTTCCTCCCCCAAACAAATATCACAAATAGAACCAAACAGTAAGGGATAATTTGGGATGGTAGTTCTGAAGTCCTCTATTCAATGTCAAGAGAATGCATGAACAGTGATGCATGCTATCTGGCTGAGAAAAGGGAATTCTAAAGTAGGCTTCGTTCTTCATGGCCAGACAATTTCTTTTTTGTGTTCTGCCAGAACTCTAATTGTAAAGGCCTTTTCAATCGCACCAATCAGCCATGTCTTTCAAGTTGGCTCCCCCCATTCTATTATTCAGCTGACAAGCTGTTATAAAAAGAGAGATTTTTTTCTACATAGGCAGAAGCTATACGAAGATAAGTGACGCCAGCCACATTTAAATTTTAAAACTAGATTCTTTCATAAAATTGTAGGATGCTGTCATTCACTTCGTATTTCATCAAGTGGAAATTGGCAACACTTTCTCTCCTTAAACAATAATGAAAGGAGATAAGCTAGTGAAATACCTCTGAGTAGGAGTACATACAGTGTTGTAGGAAAACGACAGACTTTAGCCAGCCCAGAATAAAGAGATTGTAGAATACTTCATGCTGCATTAAAAAAGAAATGACCACTCCGTTTGACAGAACTAGATAACACATCATTTTGTGATTAATAAAAAGCTACAGTTTCTGAGATTGAAACTGTAGTCAAATAATAGCACATACTTAGGAAAACAAACTAACAAAAAACAAACAACAAGCACATAGAAGAAAAGGAGTGCTGTAATATGTTTATTTTAGTTGGGTGCAGTCATACCTTTTAATGTTACAAAAAGGTGACAATTTCTGAACTCAGATCCTACTCTTATCCTGAATTATTAAATGGAATTTGTTTGCAGTGGTCTTATTTGCAATAGAGCCAAAAAGCGAGCATAAACTGTCAATTCAGTTTGTAATTGTGCATGCAGTATTCTCCCATACAGTATCTCTGGATTATGGACTGTGCAGAGAGGTCTGTGAGTCTGAGCTCCCAGAATGGACTCTTTTCAGTGACGTGCTGCAGTAGAACAAGAGGCAGCAGGCAGAAACATACTTGTCATAATATGCAAACCAAAGGATTAGGGAGAGTTGAGTAGTTAAGAGGAAAAGAAAAGTCTCAAAAACACCATAATGCACGTGGGCTTCTCCAAAAGTAGTGCCTCTTACTAATTCCCATGGAAACTACAACTGGTACAAGGAACACAATAACACTATTTGATAGAACAAATTCTTAGCTACAGAACACATTTTTCTCTGTATAGTCAACACCATTAGCTATGCATTTTTGCCAGAGATGAACAAGAGCCTGCATGCCACGCTTGTAAAAATCTGCACCAGATGAGGTGATCCAGTGACTGCTGCCACTGCTGAAATGCACCATCCACAGCCTCACTGTGCTCACATCCACTGTTTGGTCTCTATGAATATTCAACAAGTGTTAACAACTTTCAATGGATGCCACTTTTTCTGCATGGAGAAATTCGATTCCACATCTTGGCTTCATACAGATTTCTATGTTACACATTATTTTGCCAGACTGCTCCAGACTGTCTATCACATGGCAAAAAAAGTAATGGAATGTTGATAGGAAAGTCTAACTTTTACTTCCATACCACCAACATCTACCTGTGGCATTGTGGGCCAACACAATAAAATACAAGATATTACTTTTGGAGCAGTTCTTGTATAACAGAGACCAAGTTCTCAAGGAGCAACTGATAAAGACCATACAGTAAGAAAAAAAAAATTATTTGGACAAATGCCCTCAGTGTTTTCTTCTGTTTCTTTAATAAATAACTGAATCATGCACAGTTTCAAGGTCCTTAAGGTTTCAGTACCTCAAATAAATAGCTCAGCTACAACATTCTCCAATCTTAATGCAGCAAACATTTTTAATTATGGTATGCAATAGCAGGAGTATGCCATCTCAAAGAAGAAAGACAAAACTAAAGCAGACAAATCCCTTAAAAGTATAAATGAACACTGCAAAAGGATTGCATTCTTGCATTTCCAGTGGTAGCTTGCTGAATGATGTTAAAGACAAAATAAATGATTCATCCAAGACTGTAAAGTAGGTCAGTGGAGACTCAAGAGCATAGGTTTCCTAGTGTGTCCTTTAGCCATTAGACATTAATTCTTTGACAAAGCTATCGCTAAGCAATTAGCCATTATAGTCTTACTTGCTGCTTGTTATTAAATATTGGTTTCTAGTGTCTTCCTTCATTTTATCCAAGCAGAATATACGTCTATCCCATAAGCTGTTATCAAACTAGACAGAAATAGAAAATTGTATTCTATGGGTAAAGAACTCCATTCAGATACATTACAAATTTAGAAAACAGCCAGGCATGATTGATTGACTGGTTATTCATTTGAGCCTATTAGGAAATGAAGCATCACTTTATCAGCATGCTCTCATTTCAAGAGTGTTATGGCTGTTACAGGACTTCATGGCTCTATTCTGCTTCTCAGCCTTTACCAAAGGCATGTTTACATGGTTTCTAGTTAACTTCACATACAGTTTTTGCACTGATAGAACAGCTGTCTCTCCCCTCCACGAGTGAAGAATCCAGGTACCTGTTTGGACTTGTGGATTTCATTAAATGGAGAAGCACCAAAACAATTAATTGATTCAGCCCTTAAGTCTCTCCCAGCCATTCTGAGACTAGAGACTCATCTGACAGGATGCAAAGTAACAAAACCCAACAGCTCATATACAACAAAAAGACTACCTGTTTTATTTACTTATTTATTTATTGCCAATTCCACTCTGCACTGCAGTATCAACTTCATGCCTGCCACGTTCTTTGGAGTTTTCAAGACAGCAAAGAATTTCTCCTTGTATGTCTAGCTTTGTGTACATGTGATGGTTTGAAATTCAGCATGTGCTGCACCACATAATGAAAAATCTTTAAGGGAATTACTGAAATAGAAAGATATTGCAATAGATTGAATCTTATCACTGAAACAGTTTGGATATGCAAGATATGTCAACTGACAGATGACGAACACAAAAAAAGTCATACTTGTGAATAAAAAGCTACTGGTGAGAGGGAGGAGAATCTGTTACATAAAAATATACCAGAAATCAGAATACAGATATCAAAAGATGGAAAATACTTAATATTCACTTTATACTTCATTAAACTTTAATTTCTCTGATTGTTGCTTTCTATGATCAACTCGCATACACAAAGCAAGGAAGCAAGGTAAGGTACAGCACTGTCACATTTTCTGACACTTGTCCTATTCTATACTTTTTTCTAAAGGCTCTAAGGAAGGATTCTCAGCATTTCTGTAGCCTAGATCCTCAGTGCAGCTTCACAATATGTTCATATTAAGTGGAAATCATTGGAGCCAAATGAACACATTACAGAGCCATAGAAACACGTGGTACCTCCATGTTAAAAAATTCATACCTCATCTAAGAGTCTTCCTTCATGACTTGGAAAACCTTGGCTGCAGTAGCTTCCAGACCAGCAGTTTCCAGGAAGTCATTTGTTAATGGAGAGAGAGGAATTCATTGTGGTAGATGGGAAAACAAATATGACAGTTTTTTAACTGGAATGCTGTCAAACTGAAAGGGAGGGATGTTATAGCTGGGAAAGGACAAGAAAGCTTGAAAGAATAAGATAGGAGCCATCCATCAACAACAGATATGGGATAATCTATCCACTGTGGAAGCAATCAGTATAATTTGTTGTCTGAATGATAGGGAAATATTTCCCCAGATGCATTTAATCATGTAGATATTTTTTCTGTTCATAAAAATATTAAATTCTTTCTGGAATCCTTCCTATGTCCAGCTATTGGCTTTAGCAATGACTTTCATAAGTAAATCATGATTTGTGTGAAAAGATTTCTGTTAAATGGTTGTGAATGCCACTGGGTAACCTTTGCTTATACTTGGGGGGAAAAAAAAAGAAACGAGTGAAAGGTCAAGATCTGCCTTTTTGCATTTATTTTGTATACATTAGAGTGTTTCCTCATCCATTACCTCTGACAGAGATTTTATGCTCTTTTTTTGACAGGCAAATCGATATTTTCATACAATCTCAACTGAATTAGATTCACATGACAGCCTTCTTAATGCTGACTAACAAGCATGCTAACCATACTAATTCATTTCAAGAAAGTGCATGTGACTGTTTTGCAGCCCAGTAGCATTAAGACAGAGCCACATATAGCATTATTTGCTATGTTTTGGGCTCATTTTCTTCTTCACGGCTTATAAATGCTGTGCCTGCTGTCAAACCCTGGCATTGTAGTATTTGGTTTTCTCTACAGTGAGAAACTGAATGTCATTTGAAAGTTGTATATTTCAATTAGCACTATTCTAGACACTACCAGGCAAGTTAAAACTGCACAAAGCAGTTATAACCAAATTGTATTTTTTCCTGAATAGAGACCAAGTTTCAGCTTTTCAAGAATGTTGTACTCTACCTAAAAAAAACTAGCAGAATGTTGAATCTGTCCAATTCCCCTACCCAACCCCAGACTGTACTTTCTGGTTATACTTTTTCTTAGGATTAATGCAGCTATCTTTGACTACACACAGAGCTAAAAACTGTTTATAAACATGAAAAGGGAACCAATGGAAGCCTTTCCCATTTAGGTCATGGCTGCAGAGTTAAGCCAATGCTATGAACTTCTGAAAATCCCAACCTCAGAATAGCACAGGGAATGTTTTGATGAATATCCACAGTAATAACAGTATCTGATCAAAGCAAACAAATAATACTTAATGAAACAATTACATCACACATGAGAAACAGCTGTGGCTGCAAATACTGTATGGTTACTTGAGCAATAAGGAAGACTTAAAAGCTTTAGGCAGAAGATGTTCAGCATGTCATTTCTTCCCTTTTCTATAGGATGACTTGAATACAGTAAATATGAGATTTCTCAGTAGACCTTGTATATTTCTGGTTTGAAATGGCATTTAAAAAAAAACAAACAAACAACAAAAAAAAAAACATTAATCTGTATTACACCAGCTTGAATTTGGTAACCTACTGTTGATTCTTTATGCACATGTCTACATAATTGTATGTACAGTGAATGTTATGGTTATGAAAGCTTTCAATCAATTTATTTTCATTCAATAAAATCCTGATCTAAACATATGGACGTATATAAACACTATGAAAAGAAAAAATTCACAGCAATATGAATCTGTACCAAAATTCATTGAAGGCAGTGAAGGGACTGTTTGCAAGAATTTTATCCTGAGGCAGAGCAGCCTGAAGCACAGAGCCAGCACCAGGACTCACACAGTAACCAGAAAATTCCCAGTCAGATTAGGACTTGGCTTCCAAGTCTGAATCACTACACGTGAATGTATTAAGTAATGAGAGCCAACAGGTCATCTTCCCACCGTGTATATCTGAGAGAGCTAGGATAGGCTTTAAACATACACCAAAGGGAAAGAAGTACACAACTGACACCCAGGAATCCACAGATAGCTGCAGAGCCTGCCTAAAAAATGTTTTTATTTTTAAGGCATGTTAGTATATGCTGAGAGGAGTTTTTGTATCTCAGGTTTTGACTTGTGAAAACTTTGAAGTTGAAACATTTTGTTAAAGAAAAGAGATTAAATCACCCCCCCCCCCCAAAGAAAAAAAAAAAAAAAGAAAAACCTTCAGATCAAATACCATCTCCTTCTACCACCAACTGAGAAATACAGCATGAGTATCTAAGCTGCTTTAGCTATCTTCTCCACAGTACTGATAACCTTGATTAATACGCCTTTAGGTTACACTTCGAAGGTGACTACATCAAATACATATTCTTACATATTCTCTATATTTTATCTCTGGACCATCTGGAGTTGTATTATACAGAATACAACAGTGTAAAAATGACAATAACATTCTACGTTGCTTGGGCCAGGGTATACTGAAGGACTATAATGTGAAAAAGTTTTCAAAAATTAAATCAATTTACTGCTAAAGTAGGTATTGTATTTGACTTGGCAAGAGTTTCCAATTGAAAGGGTTGTAAAAAAAACAAATATAGTTTTCAGTAAAGTATGTTGATATACCAAAGGCAGGAAAATAACCTCAGTTCAGTTGAAACAAGTGTTTTGATTTGTTGAACCAGACAGACATATGTCATGTGTTTGACTTCAGCCTGCCAATTTACAGTGACAAGATGCTCTATGGAAACTGCTGGTAGGATGCTTCACGTCCATGACCTCTTCTGCAGATTGACCTTGGCTGGTTTGTATTTCCTATGACACACCACACAATTGTTCTCTTGGGGCTCATCAGCGATAGCACAGCATCTCTTGAGCAAGTTGGAAATACAGAAATAGCTAGGCTACGGATGTCAGCCTTCCTCAGCAAGGTAGAATGAGGAGCTGAATTCTGTATGCATAGGAGAGGTTCATAAAAGAAAAAGAATAGGAAGTATAATAGGAGGATCTTAAATTTCATCACTTCAGATGGAAAAAAAGAAAAAAGTTTGACTGAACTTGTAAGTTTCACTTTGTCCTCTTTTTCTCTTTTATGCAAGAAAAGAAGGAAAAATTCAACAACCCTTTTCTCCCAGGAAATGTTAAGTCATCATAAATGCACTGCTATTTCAAGGTTAGGCTTTCTCAGGCTTTGTAGAAGAAAAAGAAAAGGAAATATTTTTCTAATACTTCACGAAAGAATTGCATGCTTTGGACTTGGTGTTATAAGAATGTCCAAGATTTTCTTAATGCACTGAAGGTAAATCCCCAGCTGGAGGGTATGAAATTATAAAATGTACAATTCTCTTGTGTTTCTTTGATTTCTCACTGGGAACTTTTCAATCAATAAACAAACAAAAAAAAAAAACCAACAAAACAAGAGTAATTCTATTATTTACCTCCAATGAGGTTCACACGTGCAAGTCCTAATAGTGGTGATCAAACTCTCTATACCAAACAGCCTGGTTTCGTGCATTTCACTCCAATTTATTTAAAACGTTGACTTACAGACACACTGGTTTTCTTGTTACTCTAATTAGCTTTCTGTCATCATTTCTTTTTTGGCCATGAGACATTCTGAAAGATATTGAATGATTTGAAAAGAAAAATTGGAATCTTCATCTAAATAATTCTTGTCAGTGTCCTTTTTTCATAGTTTAACACCAGAAGTTACCTAATCGTCACACTGCTGCTCTCACACCTCAACAGGTGTTAGTTTTTATGACTACCTTCATAATTCAGTTTTTCCAAGAGAAACTTTCTTTTTTCAGATGTGAAAGGCACCATTTTAAAAGCAATAAATCTGTTTCAACATCGCAAAATACAAGGTTTTCCATTTGTGTCAGGGTAATAACAGATATGAATACAGACTGGGAGAACTCCTTAAGAGTAGCCCTGCTGAGAAGGACTGGTAGATGAAAAACTGAACATCAACCAGCAGTGTGCTCTTGCAGTTTGGATGGCCAATGGTGTCCTGGGCTCCATCAGAAGAGGGGTGACCACCAGGGCCTCTCTACCCCACCCTCATGAGGCCCCATTTGGAGTACTGTGTCTCTAGGACCCCCCAGTACAGAAAAGAAGGCTGGAGCACCTCCCTTACAAAGAGAGGCTGAGGGAGCTGGGGTTGTTCAGCCTGTAGAAGAAAAGACTGAGGGGTGACCTCATTGCAGCCTCCCAGTATTTAAAAGGGATTATAAAAAGAAGGGGAATCAACTTTTTATTTGGGTAGATAGTGATGGGACAAGGGGGAATGGTTTTAAATTCAAGGAAGGAAGGTTAAGATTGAATGTCAGGGGGAAGTTCTTTATAGAGAGAGTGGTGAGGTGCTGGCACAGGCTGTCCAGAGAGGCTATGGATGCTCCGCCCCTGGAGGTGTTTAAGACCAGATGGAGCTCTGGGCAGCCTGGTCTGGTACCAGGTCTGGAGTTGGTGGCCCTGCCTATGGAAGGGGAGCTGAAACTTGATGATCTTTGGGAACCCTTCCAACCCAAGCAGTCTATGATTCTGGTAAGCTATGATGCTCTTCAGCTGCTGTATTCAGTCTCCTGACAGTTGTCATGATTTTTCTGCTTATGATGGTCATTTCTAGATTGAATGATGATGATTATTTCTAGAGCAATACTGTGAAGAATACAGGCAAATGTATGACACCCAGCTCAAGTCAGAGCTACTCCAAGTAAGGTGAAAATGAAAACTCAGAGATCATTCTATTCCAAGTGAAACAAGGGTCATTTCCTTCCCAAATTTGAGAATGAATACTACATGATAGAGGATAAGTACAGTGTTGGTTAAATACTTGTAGTGCAACAAATGGGAAGCATGTCCCTGCACAACAGCAAATGATGTACAGATATCCAAAAACAGGGAGAAATGATTTAGACAACTCTCAGGTAACTAAGATATTTTCAAAAGTAAACTACAGACGAAAACAAGCTTAAAGCATAGTAAACCACAATATGCAATTACCAATAATGAATGATGAGCTTTCTAGTAGATGCCAGCATAAAAAGCATTTTTCAGTGCTGCCTTACTCTGATACTTGAACTCCTCTGATCAATTAACAAAGACATTCAACTTACTTAACTGGCACAGAACTCTTTAGGTTGAAAAGTTGGTTGAGTGAGAAGCAGTTTACTAAATTTAACAGAGTCAGCTGATCCTTCAGAAAGATATGTCATAGCTGAAGGGAGCAGCAAGAGCTTGCAACTGCAAAAAGAGAGCAAAACAAGATGACACCATTTGGTAGCCACAAACGTGAGATAAAATAACTGATTATCTAGGTAAAAAAAATGCAGAATAGATCTAATCTTTCAGGGTTTCAGTAAGGTATTTGATATGCAAAATTAGTTCAAAGGAGAAGTAGCAGAGAGCTGTCAGGCAGACAGCAAACATGCAAGCGAGAAGTCATCAAGGGTTGCAATTCAGCTGCCTGGGCTATTTCATAAGCACAAATAGGGAGGGTAAGGGAGCATTTGCATTTCACAGCTGCACACACAGCTCTATGGGTTTTTCTTATAAAAGTGGTTGTTTACCTGACTTCAGGCATGTCCCCAGGTGACATGGGAAGAGCTGCTCAAAAAAAACGTCCCAAAACCAGCAGGATGTTCAGCACTTCTCTTGGCCAGGAGTGTTTCCCCATCTGCTACAGGAGGTAGGGGTAAATCCACATGTTCAGGGAGTCCCTGAGAGGGCCTAGTTGTCTTCAAATATGAATGCTGAAAAAAGGGCTGAGCTAGCTTGCAGGTTTGTTTTTGTTTACGTTTTATTATTGTTGTGTTGTAAGATGTCTATGCACTCTGAAATATCTTGATAAACTGATTTGAATAAAACAAAATTACCTAAATGCATTTGAAGTACATTACTATATCTATTCTATTTATATAGATAGATAAAATATGCCATACATGTCTGTTTTGTAGTAGGTGTCTCATGGTAAGAACGTAACTGTAGTACCTTGTCAAAGAGGGACTTGAATGCAACTGAGGAATAGATGTAGATAAGGATTTAGGTGACATGGATTAAAGGCTAGTTCTTTAACTTGAGTTGAGCCACCAAAGCTCTAATAGAACAGCCTAAAGAATTTAGCCTTCTGGTTTTCAAAAGGAGAGACTGCAACATGAAGCCACAATGTAGTCACAGGGACAAAAAGAAGCTCTGTTGTGGGACTTGGCCACAGAGTGGAGTCATGAGTCTGACTGTGCTGTTGGCAAAAAGGTGAAAGGCCTGGAGGAAAGGATGAACAGAAGAAATATTTTAAAAGCTTTCCTATATATACCAAGAGCTGATACTGAAACAAGCTGCTCCGTCTCCTAAGACAAGTAAAGCTAGACACTGACTGTCGGCCCAACACAATTTTACAGGGTCATAATATTATAAGATACAATAAGATAGAAGCTTTAGTTACAGGTTGTTTTGTTGTTTTGTTTTGTTTTTTCCAGCTGTACTTCAAATGCCAGCCCTACCATGGACTGTTCCATCATCCAGCATAGTACAGGATTTTATACTGAGTTAGTTTCTATTGGCTTCTAATGTAAACCACTGGGATACAAAATAAAAACAAACAAACAAAAAAAATTTTCACTCTATTGTTGAATGGGTTAAGATTAGATTTTATGTAAATATAAGTGAAAGTTCTCAGTCATGGCTAACAGCATTATTTCTAAGTTATTTCTAGAAATTCAGGGATGTTTTGAATTCTAATCTGGAAAAAGAACTATCATGCGGAATAGTGTAACTCAGAATTTAAGTTCCTTGTGCAATATTAAAGCCATCACCAATTTTTTTAGGTGAAGGTCTATCTTTAAATGCAGTAAAAATCATTTTTAACTAGACAAGTATCATACATATTCAAAAGCCTCAATTTGAACATTACATGTAATTGATGTTACAGAAATCTGTTTCCATTGGCATGACATCAAAGATTGTCAGGTTGGGAAATCAAGAGGATGAGCTTTATACTTGCCAACTTACGCTGTTTAACTACGTTGAAAATTTGTCTTAACGAATCCCAACAACACCACTCCTTCCCCCATCCCCATCATGATCTCTAGAAAGATAAGTAAAGGTTTCTGGCTCACGTCTCTACTACCTAAGAGCAGGTAGCTATGCTAAAGATTTTTTCATTGCTTATAATCCTGTTTCTTACACTTTGTTTAGACACAACAATTAAGCCAAAATATTATGGGAAGAGGCATATTGCTAGTTGAAATAGTTGCATTATCTTCAACCCTCTTCCAAGGGTAGAAAATTAGGGGAAGTTACAGATCCTTATCTAAGAACTTCAGCTTCATAACACTCCACATCACTATATCGTGTGGGTATTTCTGATGAACTTAGTGACAGAACAGCACTGCTAAAGTAAGAAAACCTCAGAGAAACTGAACATAGCTGGCTGTAAGTCCCTATGGTTTCTATATTTTATCTGGGCTCCATAGTCCGCAACTATAACCCAGTTGGAAGGAACAAATAGTGTTAATAAATAGGAACAAATAGTGGCTTTCTTGCCACTATTAAACACTATTTACAGAAGTGACAGAAGCGTTCATATCTGGTACCCAGTTCTACAGCTCACTTCCAAAAAGAATCTAATCATGGTGCCTCTTCATGGCCTATAGGTTAGTGGGAGATGGCAAGGCTTCCTTTCCATCACAAGTCACAGACTTAGAATAAACTGTCCCATCCCTTTTCCCAGCATGAGCCAACTCAGCCCAGGCTCTCACTTGCACTCAAGAAATGGACAGTTTTCTCTGACCCAGCCCCTGCCCACAGAGGAAGAAGACAGGTATGCTTCATAACAGCAAGGACTTTGGCCCCCCAGAGGAAATGTGTAGTCACTTGGCCTTGGAACACCAGGCTGCTAAGCAGAATGAACAGTGGCAGGCAAATAATTTAATACAGATTATTTCAACCACTAAACTGAGAGGTTATATATAAGCTTTGAAAACAACACTGATTTTTCTACACACCAAGTAAAATTGATGTAAGAGACCTAGCTATATTTAGATTTGTGTTAAATAATGAATTCTATAATTAAAGAATACTTGCTTGTCGTAACATTTGAAATACTTCTTTTAAGCATCTCCCAAAAAGTCAAGACAAACAGAAACTTCTTGAAACCCACATGCAGTCAGTCTTTGCCTTTTGTATTATCTGAAAGTGAATCTTTCAACATCAAGAGTTGCAGGATATAGTCCCTCAGATTATATAATAGTACATTTCTGAAGATTCAGATCTACCTAAAGGAATTCCTACAACTGCTACCTACATTGTGCAACCAAACCTCCAAACCTAAATACAGCACAGTAGCAACACAAGACAGAAACATCATTGAGCAGGATCACGACATCTTAAACCTATCATGGAGTTAAACAGATCTCCAGTACCAATCTACTACAACTGCCTTGTCTAACAACAATTTAAATTAACTTTAATTTTCACAAAACCAACTAAAAACTTCAGGCAGTCTGAAAAGAATGAGCAAAAATCTCTACCAAACAAACCAAGTGTGAGCAAAAATCAGCTCAAAGGAGAATAAATGCTCTCGCCATTTTTTCCTTAGGCAAGACCACCTGCAATACCTTCCTCAGTTTCCAAATGCCTTAATGTGTTGTCAGTTGTTATTAAATACTTCACCTGGAGCTTATCCTTGGCACCTGATTCTTCACACTTGCATGCTGCTTCCCACATCAAAAAGCCATGCTATTTCTCATTGACTACTTACTCAACAAAGGTGAAAGTGTCAGAATATGGCCTAAAGCAAACACAGAGTAACTGAATACTTGCTACTCATCTCATTTACTAATGTGTATTGTGATGATTTTTGTCATGCATTCACAAAAAATTAGGAAGAAACAGTGCACAAAGTTATACGAAACCAGTACATAAATATGCAAAAGAAATAAATAAATAAACAAATATTTACTGAAGGAGACAAGAAAAAAAATAATAAAATAGCAAAGGCTTCTGAAACCTGTCCTGGTTGGTACACTATCACTGCTACATTTAAAATTGCTTAAATTCCCAGATCTTACAGCAGAAAAGCACATGAAACAAGCAGAAGATTAACAGAAATTAGAATGAAAGAAAATACAATGTCAGAATGTGGTATGTGCCAATAAGAACAGAATTAGAGTAATAATTTGGATGGGTTATAGGCCACAGATAAAAGCCCAATAAATTCCCAGAAAACCAGATTACTGAGAAAGCTATTTGAAATTAAAAAGAAATATAAATCAAAACTGGAAGATGAATAACATTTGGATAATATTATTGAACTGATTAAATTGACTTTTCTTTAGTAGTGTGGTGAGAAAAAGTGATCTAATAACCATAAAGTATTTCTGCAGTTATAAACAAAACTACTGATGAGCCTGACGTGAATTTCTTCATTTACTTGAGCTCTTTGCTATTTCTAGAATGCTGTAAGGACTTTTTTTTGGGTGTTTTTATTATTATTATTTAATTTTCTTTGTTTTGTTTTACTAACTTACTTTATTCTTTTTATTTTATCTTATTTTTATTAAGAAAACTGTTCAGAAGTTATTTCAGTTTTTATATAAAATGCACTTATGCCGGGTCAGTGTTGAAATTATTTACCTAAGACAGTTTAGCTGGGTACAGTATTAATTTATTTTCAGACTGCTTTGCATGAAACTCCAGTGTATTCCTAGTCATATTTGTTAGCATGCAGATTGGCAGGAAGTCTGGCTTTTGAATATATTGTAGAATATGAACAATTAACAAATTTGGCTTTAGCAATTGTAAATGTTTTCATATTCAACCTTTTTCATTGATTCATATTGAAACAATATCATATGAATTACAAATTCAAACAGTTTAGATTTTGAATCTAAAATAACCACTACTATTTGAACCTTCGGTAGTATATCAATTATTTGCAAATTGCTTTAAATGAATAAGTATATTAAAACTAATTGTAGAACATTCAGATTTTATTCACTCGCATAAAATGAGTGTAATTTCTCATTATCAATTATTTTCTCCAACTTGCTCTGTCAGCTTTAGCTACCGGAAAGAACTAATGGTAATGAGACTCAGAGTTATGTTTTCTTCCCATACAAGCCAAAATTATTTTAAAATGCTATAGCTTTCCATTCACTTTTAATCTATTTTTTTTATATAATGACAAGACGTCCAAATAATGCTGTCAATGCCCTCTGTTTTATAAGATGTACACATACCTTGAAGAATCCCTCAGTCCAGTGTAGGAAGTATAGGTACCTATGTCACAGTGCCTCACTTCTGCTTTTTCCAGCTCATTCTACTTGAGAACTGCCAATGGCCTCTTGTTCTGTTGCTGGGTATCACTGAAAAAGGGCACAGCCCCATCCACTTGACACTCACTTTTTAGATATGTATAAGCACTGATAAGGTCACATAAGAAATCCTCTCCTAGGCAATGAGGAAGCTTGTTGCCAGTTCCTTTCAGTAAGGAGATAGAGGGCCCATGTTGCTGTTATGACCATGAAATGAAGTTTCATCACTACATTATTCTGCGGTTCCTACTTGATAGAAGTTCTCATAGCAGTATAAACTGTGCTATGGAGTAGTTCACCACAGGCAAAGGTTAATGGGGACAGAACTGAAGTCAGCCTCTTATGAAGCTGATGCACAGTATGCGGCTATCACAAACTGACCTGTCATTTGCTGCAGAACATGAAGGCTCCAAGGATTATGCAGTATAAGAATTTAGAGTTCAATGAACGTAACCATATTTTTTCTTTAACAGGAAGCATTTTCACTGAGTATCTCTTAATGCTTAAATGCATTAATCAGATAAATGATAAATAAGTGAATAAACCTTTTTGTTGATCTTCATTCATCTTGTTTTTTCTTCATGAAACAATTATTTTGGAATCTTATTATGTCACATGAAAAACTGTAACAAGTTGTTACGGCAACTGGAATTTTAAAAGTAAATTAATTTTGCCACAAGGTGTTATTAAGACCAGGTAATAACGGCCTTGAATAACAATGGATTCTTATTGCTCAGGAAGGATATTTTACCTCAGTCTTTAGCACTGGGCTTTGCTTAAACCAATACTCCTTTTTTATATCAACAATCTTTAGAACAAATGGAAAATAAGTTATTTCAGTTTTACTATAAATGCCTAAATTAGAGCTTCTAGTCAACATCTTTTAATTACAGAGATTGTATACTGGATGTTTAAGTAGTTTGTAATCTGCTTAATAAAAATAGGGAAGTTCAGTTTCCTAAGCTGACATAAATCTAAAGCAACCCTGCCAGTTTCATTGTTAGTGTAAAAGTATAAACAAGAACAATCAAACTGCTAATATTTAAAGGAGGTTTTTATTCTGTCATATAAATAAATGTTTGCAGAGTCCTTGATCTGTTCCATAGTAATGTCTGCTGCATCCCTCTACTAAAATTGGAATTGCACTTCCATTGCTTGAGCAATGTAATAGATTCTCCAAGGATTACCGTTTTAGGAAATAATGGAATCAAATGAAAGAGATATAATCATAGGAAATAAAGTGCTTAATAACACAGGTCTGTTGTAAATTTTAATTCTGTGGGATGCTGGAGCCTGCTGAGAGGCAGTAACTCTCTTCAGAAGTAGCAGGTACTTGTAATTGCAGCATTTCTACCCCAGTGGATGTGCCAACAGAGAGGACCCAGCTTTACTCTCAGATTCTGTCTAATTTCTCAGTTTTGCAGCATGATTTCATATGCATTCTGCCTGGCACAAAATGAGATTTCATGCTATGTAGTAATCCTGTTTTGATGCACCCTGCCTCTAATTTTTACCCTTTTCCAATGACAGAAGATGCCAGCAATCAGATAATGGAACTGACTCTGTTAAATTAATATATATGTACATATATATATGCATATCTATGTATATTTTTGATGTTTTAAATAAGTGACATCAATATTTTCATTAGCCTGTTGTGTAACTATTATGGAGGTGTTATGGAAAAAACCTGCATTTAATGGTATCCTAGGTTGAGATCCTCATCTTTCTCTGAAGAAATGAAGGAAGTAGGCACCTCAAAAAAGCACTTATGAACACTGTATTAGACAACATTAGATACTTTAATCAAGTGCTCCAAATAATTTCTTGAGAGCACCAACTTCCTTTCAAAAAACATACAAAGACTTTGCCAAAACTTCCATAAAGCAAATATTCCTTCATCCTCTCTGTTCCACTTTTGGGTATAGGGTACTCTTGGGAGTGTGACAAAGGCAAATATGTTCTATACTCTGAATTTCTGACATACTGTGGTAGTGGAAAGAAAGTACTTTGAGTATGTCTACCTTGATAATATAGGCCTGAATACTCTCCCTCAGCTTGTTTATATGAATGATCCACTTAGCTCCATAAAAAGAAATATTTTCCAGACATGGAAATTCACATTCATATGGCAAATTTTTTTCATTTAATTGTCTTTGCAAAAATTTCTGAGATAGGCTATTGAGATAAACGCTCCAAATCACTGAAGATACATGTTTTTGTATTATGAAATTAGAAAAAACGATGTCACGGCACCTTCTGTAGCCTGGAATACTGGTACATGGCTTCCTGTGATGTACTGTAGGTAACTTTGATCTCTTAGCTGTTAGTTTTTTGCCTTCCCTGCAGGATAAAAAGTTTATCTTCTGAGGTTTTTCACTTATCTTTTTGTCTTTCTTCAAAAACTTGGAGATTAGACACAACCGGAAATAGACTGTAAATTTACAGCTTGGTGTTTTCACTGGTATTAAATCTCCTCACATCTTGGCATTAAAACAGTCACTACTTTGGATGGAAGGAAGGAATGTCTTCCTGAGATCAGATAGGTGAGGATAGTTTTTCTTTTTTGGTGTCTTTTGCAACAGAGATTTGGCTTCTCTCGTAGCATCACCCGGAAGTTTTATTTAAAAAAAATACACTAGTAAGGCTCTTAATCCTGCCTCATTTTCTTCTGTGGCAAATTATAGTTATGGGTTTTAGTCTTTTAACTTCAAGGCTAATGTTTCTTATAGATTTATGGTGAGTATTTTAAAGTCTGTTATTTGGTGCTGCATTATGTAGACAATTCTGAAAAGAATCCTTCTAAAAGTAGACATTTATTGCAGTTATTTCTCCCTATTTGAGAGAACTTGGCTCTTTCCAGTCCAATACTCATGTCCTAGTTGGTAATATAAAAATCACTCAAAGTTGATATTTTATCACTGGAAATGCTTAAGAATTTGATTTTCAACTAAGATATTAAAACATATATTTACTGAATATTTTTAGTGGACACTTTAACTTTGATTGTCTCAGCTTAATTTCAAACTTCAGATGTTTTATTTTATCAGAAAATGAATACAGAAAGAACTGAAAAAGGTATTCATCATAAAGAAGCCATCAACTCCATGCTAGTGTAGGAGAAAAGTCTATATAAATGATCAGCTTGGTGATTCATATAATTTTAATCAATGAGCATTCAGTAATGATGTTTATACACTTGAGAAGGTATCCTGACAGAAAGTAACCAGATTGTTGCAATAGATCGGACTCCAGGTCTGATCCAACTCTGATTAAAATCAGGGGAAATTTTCCAAATGGGAGTTGGCTCAGACTCCATCAGTATAAATCTAGGCAGAAGTCAACTAATTTGCTTAGTTTTACACAGTTAAAAGAGAGACTAGAATTTTGCCCCCAGCATTTAATGGCCATGGAAGGAGTTGGGCATTGAAGTTTTGCTAGAGGTGGAGGTTTTTTTGATAAGCTGTTCACAGGAATCACTCTTAGTCACTGAAGGACCTCCTCTGTGGTGCAATCATACTTCTCTTACCTTTTACTTAGGCAGTCAGTGTGGCAGTGACTAATTTCCTTTGTGAGTTTGGGTCTCCTTGCAGTCAGCAGGGAACTATAAAAAAGCAACAGGATTGTAGAAGTTAACTTTTGTACAGATAATGGATAATACATGCAAAAGATTGAATTTCACTGTCAGCAGTCATCTGGGGAAGTCCTATTTTACAAGAAGATGAAAAATCTATCGGAACAAGAAAGGAAGAAAAAAAAAGAAGAAAAAGAAAAAGGAAGAAAATTTATTACATGTTTTAAACAGGAAGTTATAAAATAAACAATATAAATAAAGCTGAACAGTTTCAGAGTAACCATAGCACTTCAGTAAATCCCATTAGACAACTATTTTCACCTTTAAGTAACTGAGTGTTTTAAAAGCCTGGACCTCAAGCACTCAAGTTTCATTGAAAGTGAATGGGACTTAAGCTTTTAGATTATTCAGGACTTCTGAGAAATTCCACCCACCATGTTTAGCTTTGGAGACGGTTTAAAGGTTTGCATGAAGTTCTATAAATCAAGGAAAAGTCAAAGTAACTAATGTGGAACTTCAGCACACAGCAAGAGAAATTGTGTTATGTGTCCCCTTGGGGACACATAGGAAAAGCTTAATGTATAAATGCACTCAGAATCCTCTTAAGACATATATTTAACTGTGATGTTACAATTAAACTCATGAAGCTTAGCTTTATGCCTGTAAACAACAAGTTCAGCACTCAAGCATGAGAGGAGAAAGGCATTATTTGGATTTTCTCTGGTATTCATGGAAGTAAGCTGTTTCAGAACCAGCTTTGTTCTACCCAACTTAATAGACTGTCTACATCTGCCTTCTTTTCTCTATAGTTTCTCCTGAAATTGACAGAGAGGGTTAATTGCACATCCCTATCTTTTCCTTTTGCTATATAAGAAAATGGCTGTAAAGTATAAGTGCCCTATGTTCCTATGTTAGGTTCCATAAATAAGTACCTATGAGTATGCTGGATAAATTCATGCTTAAAATAAATTTATAAGAAAATAAGTTACTGTGACATAACCACCCTTAGCTGTTTTTCTAGGAATTTCATTCTATTCCTTTTGTTCTTCATAGCAAATTTAAGCATAATATTATACCTTGCTTCTATACTTAGTAATTAACTGGGAGACCTGAAAGTCTGTTTCTCAATGGAGTGGAAAAAAAGTCCAACTGTAAAACCCAGCAAAGGAGACTTTATAAATAACAGACCTATTTTTAAGTGGTTGAAATAAAATACATTACAACAGTGAATTTCAAATGTTTAATTTAGTGTGCCTTAATATCAACTTGCATGTGCTTTTAGCTTACTCTTAACTTATTTAGGGTGTAACTGCTCTTTAAGATCTTTTTATGCATTTGTTTTATGCATCTGTTCAACAATAACGTTGAAATCTCTATAAGTTTACATTTAAACACCTGAATATGGTCTTGTTTTCTACAGGAATAATATTTTTAGTCATCTTTGTCTTTCCAGAGCTGGGTGGTTTATATTCTTTCAGTGTCCTACTAACTAAGCGTCCACGAGATTCATACTTTGACAATTTTTACAAGTTCCTGTCTTATGTTTATATCCATGGTATATACAATATGCTGAAGACTTTATGCAAGGATTTCTTTGTTCAAGACAAGCATCCAATCCCAAGGTATTTAATACCCAAGGGTATTAAATTTTTAGAAAAAATATTTTGAACTTAAAGCAGTCTCTGGGTTGTAAGGTATTGGTTATAGACGTCTTAGCCTCTGCATGCTATTCTTCTTTGTTATTTATTCCACATGGACAATGTTTCTAAACAGAGCATTTATTAGAAACAGACTTTAAGTGATGTAGACTACAGGAAAATGCTTGGGTACTGTAAAGCTCAGGCTGCTAGAGGAAAAATCATAAAGTTGACTTAGATGTCAAGCATTTTTTATATACTGTCTGTAGGTATATCAAGTTATTCCACGGAATTCACAGCTACTGACATGGTAGGACATTTCAACCAGTCTGCTGGAAGTCATGAAGAAAAAGTGTATTTCAGAAAACATTTCCTGCTTGACTTAATGCTTATCTGAGAGTTGCAGCTGGCTATCTTTCAGACATTGGGGTCCAGGATCATGGCAGGGATTAGATATCATTTCTATTAAAACTCCACTGGCAGAAGAGTTTAAATCATGAAAGCAGTAAGAATACTTGCCCACAAAATACAACTTCACCATCTGACCCCTTAAGGAGTTAAATAAATGGGCACCATCCATATTGTGGATTTATGTCATTGTGCAGCCTGGAGAACAAGAATCAGGAGCTCAGGAGATCAGGCAAAAAGGGAACCTGATTTTACCCTGGTGGTCAGGTATCCTTGGGATATTTTCAGAAAATTGTGCTTCCTGGGTATGAATTGCTGCTTTTTTTTTCCACACCACGAGAAACTAAACATAGAGATTTCTTACATTTCTACATATGCAATTCTTAATTTTCCCCTAAAAGGAACTTCGGGACATACCTAAACTATAGTCTTTAATGGCTGCATCTCATTTAGACTTTAACAAATGGCTGTGAATAACAGCTCAGATAATAGTGAGAGTGGAGCTACAGGTTGAGGGTTGTAAAAATGATCCAGGAAGAAAGGCAGATAAAAAATAAATTCTACACCAAGACTTAACAATACCAAGTCCACAGGAGCAAAGGAGAGATTTCAGCAGAGCTGTCCATAGTCTAAGTTGATAAGACACCTGCATGTGGTCTGGGATGTCTCTTGAGTTTCCAGGTGCTACGTACAGATACACCTAACCTAAAACTCACATCAGCAGGACAAGAAGATCTTCTGTACTTCTTATATGACTTAGTTATCAAGATTCTGAAAGTATGTAAATAAATAAATAAATAAGTGGTTAAATAATGTAAGGGGAATACCAGGGGACTGTAATGGTCATAATTTTAAATATATAAAGACATGAGCAGGGAGAATGCACTGCACAGGGCAAAACAATATAGGTATTGTGACATTAAATGACGTGGCAAAGTCTTCTGGAAGAAATTGAAAAGTTTGTGACTAGTTGGAAAAGAAAGAAGATATGATTAGAAATAGATTTTTTACTTTGAAGTTTTTTCCTCTAACAGGCATAACTTACATGGAAATGATGGCTATGCATTGTGTGAAACAAAAGAAATTATGTTAATTTGCAAAGATGTTTCCATTGAGCACTGTACATCACTTAATGTAAGTAGGTAGTGGGGACACTACAGTGCCAAAGACACTCAGATCACTTCCTCAACCAGAAAAAAAGAATATGTTGAATCTCGGCTGATTTATTTTAGCTGAAGAGTCAGCCCTTTGAAGGGGAAAGGAACAACAGGGTAATTAATGGCTACAGCTGTGGGTTCTACATATTAATTGATGATACCTCACATACCACAAGAATTTTTCTTTTGGGATGTTTTCATACCAGCAGTCTTTAATTAATTAGAAAATTGAGAGATTGAATCTTCTGGTTTGTTATCAGCTGAATTAGTACAGGAAGTGTTTTGTGTTTTTTTTTTATTATTATTATTTTTTTTTTTATCTGAGGTCCCTCTTGCAAAATGCATTTTTAAGGCAAGTGGAGTTTTTGATGCCTCTATCCACTGCAAAATACTTCTAACAGTCATGAGAAAAACAACTTGTAGTAACTACAAGGTCATATGTGTTAACAATTCAAGATGTTAAAGCATTTTCTGTTGCTAAATGATTATCTACCTTAGAAGAATTTGTGAATTGTGGCAGGAGTTACTTGATTGGATAATTGACTGTTACTGTTTAATTTTAATGCAGTCACACTGGAAGCAATCAGATACACTTCAGGTAGGGGGAAGGGAGAAAGGCATAAAAAAAACAATATTAATAAAAAACCCACAAAACTTTAATCTTAATATTCTCCTCAAGACTTCTGCTTATAGAAACTAAAAATTGCACATGGTCATATTATTTAGGTTTATACATAATGTGTTGGCAACAGAGAGCATGCTTAACCTTAACTGAACAATGTTAGTTTGTCATATCTCGACTTTGAAGTATCATTTGTGTGTGCATGGGATCAGCATGAATGTGGGAGTTAAAGACAAAGGAGTTGGTTTTGCCCAGTGAAACAAATAAAGAAAAATATGATACAGGACATCTGAGAGCTTGGACATACAGTATGTGACATGAAATACCCATGGAAAGCCTTAATTCTTGTGTTCATGCCTTGATCAGATGGCAGCAACTTCTGAAGTCAGTGCAGAAGGGTAAATAAAGATATTCCACTTGCTATTTCAAAACTTGATAAAACCTAAGCTTACAAGTGCTTATTTGTTCAAAACACTTTGTAAGATTTCTTGGTAAGTGAAATGTCTTGTCTTTTATTTATCACTGAGGATATGACGAAGAGAAAATGAACTGTGTAAGCCAGTAGCACAAACAGAAAGGGAAATCAAAGTCTAGTGTAGTCCTTCAGTCACAAAGCAGTTTTTTAGGTAGTTGTTTACCTGAATATTTGTGTATACATGCACATACAAAACACATCTAAGTAACCAGGATATCTTTCTTTTTTTTTTTTCTTTTCAGTTCAAATTATGTATTTACTGTATCTTTAAATAAAGTGGTTAGGACTATTTGTAGTCCAAGAAATATCTCAAGTAACACATTGGCATTGGTTAGGTACTGGTACGTATCTATTATCATGCTAGTAAGTCTTTATATCTACATGTATGTAGGATGCTCCAAAAGTAATGCCTTCTATTAATTTTCACGAAAACGATAACAGGTACAAAGAGCACAATAACACTATTTGATGGAGAAAATGTTCAGCTACAAAACTCTATTTTTTTAACATAGTCATCACCATTATCTATGTGCTTTCACCAGTGATAAACTAGAACTTGCATGCTATTCTTTTAAAAATCTGCACCAGCAAAGGTTACCCACAATTGCTGTTTTCATGGCTCAAATGCACCTCCTACCACCTAAGTGTGCTCACATCCACTCTTTGACATTGATAAATGTCAATATTTGCCAATTTTTCTGCATACAGGAATTCAGTTCCGCATCTTTGCTTCGCGCACATTTCCAGGTCAGATACCACTGTTTCAGACTGTCCCTCTGCTGCCATCTGTCACATGGCAACAAAATGTAATGGAGTACTGGTGGGAAGATTCAGCCTCTACTGCCATGCTACCAATATCTGCTTCTGATGTCATGGGCCAGTATAGCCAATAGAGAAGGACATGTAAATGAGAATCCACTGTTCCAAAAATTTAATTTTGCCCTTTCATATTTGAAACTCTTTGAAACAGTTTTTGCACATTATGTTATCCATTCCATCACAATAATTTAGCATGATATTAATAAAATTGAAGCTTTATTTGTATATACATGTGTGTGGTTTATATATATATATATAAAACAATTTTTATTTTACCATTACCATTGAAAGTTGTGGACCTAAATGCAGTTATTCTTTTCCTCATTACTGTTGCAGCCAAAAAAAAAATCCTTAAAAACATATTAGTAGAACAAAGAACTCGTAGAAGGAATGAAGATAAAAGACATCCAGAATAAAGCTCTACTATTACATGTAGTAGGTATATTTCTGTTGATAAAAGGCTTTGAAGAATCTGTGACTTTATCAAATTTCGTGAAATGATTCAGATGTCTTACATGATAATATGCTAGCCAACCACAATAAAAAATATTTTCCTTTTAAATTTTCGCTTTGTTATCTGTCTTAGCTGAGAATGGGAATGTCTCCTAAAAATGCATTTTCATTAAAATAAAATTAAAGCTAGTTTGATTGATGTGGTAGAATGATAAAAATACAGATATATCTGAAGTAACATATCAAATTTATATGAAAGGGTAAGGTGAGGTCCAATAAGCCATCTCAATTTGTTTTGGTTTTGATTTTTCACCAGGATAATATTATTTTATTGCGATGTGTGAAACTGTAATTACAAAAAGAAACCAAAATCTCAGTGCCCACCACAGAGCTTATACAAGCATTAATACACCATGCATTGTCTGAAGGACCAGCAACATGGATCGGTTGGAGCAGAATTTTATACCTAATTCAATTTCAGAAAGGGTATAGACCGATCACAACAATAAAATGATGAATGACATATTAAGAAACAGTAAAGAGGTGAAAGTATATTTCTGTGTTGCAAGCAGAAGTTTTGTGCTGAGATCAGTTATACTGAGTTTGCAGTTCTATTGTATTTTCTAATCTATTATTTATTCAGGATTCATTTTGCAGTGTTCAGATCTTTACCCCTTGGTCTTCCCCCATCTAAATTAGATCTGTTTGACAACATCATTTGATTAAAGCCTGCACTGAAACATATAACTTTTTTTTTCTTTTTTATTTTTTCCCCCATGAGAAAAATTAAAATGATTCCAGTTTAAAGAAAGTGAAATTAATGTTCCTTCTGGGCTTCTTTATAACAATGTATGAAAATTGATATTTTGAAATATTGGAGTTGAATTTATATATCATTAATAGCTTTTATTATTCAAATTCATTATTTAGAATTCCCCAACCCCATCTACTATATATACATCTCTAATTCACAGCTCTGTAAAATTTAAGACTAAGAGACATCTGAAATAACTTCTTAGTACAATTTCTTGGCCAGCACGGTAATCGGAATGTCACTGAAGAATCTCATCGTAGAGTAAGGCTCTGTAGAGCACGAAAGTAAAATGTGGACCAATCTTGTTTGCACTCACAAATATATACCCTTTCAAACGTTTTCAAATGAGCACTTGCGACATTTCACTTAAGACTTAGAGAGGTTTAATTAGCTATTTTATAGATCCCATATTGATATTTTACACAGTACATTGAAGACACACCCAAAATTATCCAGTGGGATACATTAAAGAACAATGGACCAGAAAAAAAGGAGCTAATTTTTGATATCGCTACATGAAGTTATTCTTTCTTGCAGATTACAGTCCTGGTAGGGGTGATGTTCCTTTTTAACAAGGTCACCACCATGATTTGAATATTTCCAGCGGCTGTTTCAGTAACACTGAAAGTGGGAAACAACTGCAGCTATTAAGGGCAAGCTAATGAGAATACTAATGAGCTTCTTACTGAATTTTCAAATGACATGCCTAGGACCCCATCTTATGAGTCCAGGGCAGTTATGAAACAGGATCCATGTTAATGTTTGTAAGCAATCTCCTTTGTCTGATGTGAGCCTAATGCTTGACACAGGTGCTGACCTGAGAGAAAGACCAAATTACGAATCCCTCAAGGCCAAGCACTTAGAGCTCTCTTGCATGCTTTTTCTCTCTGCAACTCTCACACTTGCTCTTTCTTTCTCAGCAGGATGAGGGATACCGCATAGCTAATTGAAAATGAGAGTGATATTGTCTAACGGCAAATGATGCTGCTGCGACCATTAATATCTTACAATATCCTATTTTGTTTTCCATAGGTTTTTTTTTTTTTTTTTTCAAAGTGCATCCCTGGCAGCTGCATTCCACCTCCACCATGGCCTGATGAAGCCCTTGGAGAACTGAGGGTGGCATCCCCCTGCCAGGGAAGAGGTGTCAGAAATCTCAGGCAGCCAGGGTGGCTGATCCTGCCGCACTGCTGAAGGGCTCTGAACTCTTCAGATCGTATAAACTAAGTGGCCTTGCCTACAGGGAGGTGAAGGATTATGTGCAGGCAATTTTTTAAAAGAATATTTTCATGCTTGATAAACTAAGGGCTTGATCCTGAAAGGTGCTGCACAGCCTGGCTGTTCTGTGCTTGAAACAGGACAAAAGTCTCCCATCTCTTCAGGCAAAGTGGCTGACCCTGATGGAAATAAAGGTCACACGGCATCTAAAAGGCTCTGGCTTAAATTCCTGACTGGTGGGCTGAAACTAGGAGAAGTGTCAGCTTGCCTGCAGTACCTGTGTAAACGGGATAGACAGGTGAAGCTGTAGGCATATTCACTACATGTCACTCACATGTTGCAGTACATACATGTCTCTATCTTGCAAAAATGGAAGGAAGACACTCCCAACAACAGAAACTAGATCATTTCCCAGAGGGAAATGTCCCCTATCTGAACAGAGATTAAATATTGTTATTGACGTATATAATATACATGAATAAGAAACAAAATGCACTCCCATGGAATCTTTGTCAATACTTTGTTAATTATTAACATGCATGCATCTATAGATGTTTTCCCAAATTGAAGTTTGTTCCTTTCCCTATGTTAAGATTTCCCCTTTGCCTATGCCATTTTGGTACATGCAAACACAGAATTATTGCCCGCAGAATATGTCTAAAGAGGTGTTTATGTTTTCTTAATATTCTGGTTATGGACTGGAGCCAAAAGTACCAGTTATTCTGAGGAGGAATGCATTCTGAGAATGCATTTGAACAAGATGTGCACTGCTTTTGCAGAAAAGCTACATCGACAGTTAAAGTACCACCCTCAGCCTGTACTTTTCCCACATGTCAGCATGCTGTTGACCTCCATAACTGATCCCCACTACCTACACTGTTTCCAATAGCAGTAACCCACCCAAGGTCTCTCAGGAGAGTACTATGTCAAAGGACATAGTAAAGAAATGTCTCATCTACATTTTGTCAGACCACGTTTAACTCTTCCTATGCATGCAGTGTTACATACTGTGCCCTGTATAGGTACCAGATGTGCCCCCATCTCACTCACTGGGAAACAACACAGCTGTCAGAACTACCTGATGGGTTCCCAGATATAGGGAGAATCTTTCAGGAGTGATGACATGAGCATTAATGCTTTTGCTCTCTTCCATCTCTGCCTTTCCCCTTCCTACTAGCTTTACTTTCTATCTAGTACAGGTCCTGAAGCTTTTCTGCCAAGATAATCCAACTCCCTGCAGCAAACAGATCTTTCTATATTTTTTGGGACTGATGTCTGCCAGTGCAGTGGTAGGAAACTGTTCTGTCTTTGTTCTGAGAGACACCAGTACTGGGGAGCAAAAGGAGGAGAAATGTTGTAAAAGATTGTGGCAGCACTGGGCAATCAAAAAAGGAGATATTATGGTTGTCTCCATTGAGTAACAGTGAACTACTACGAGCAACAGTGAACTACTGTGTTTTTCATCTTGTCCTATCTGGCCTTAGCCTCTACATACCACAAACTACCCTGTATGAGGGTATCTAGATCTCAATTAAAAATTCCAAATGGGGTTGCACTTCAGATTTAGGTAGAAGGATGGAAGAGGGTGACTTCCTTCAAAAGCCTCTTTTCTGTTTTATATTGCTTCTCCTGTACTAATTAGAGTAAAATCTGAGTGCCTTCCAGAAGAGAATAAGCAAGGGAACTAATATTTGTCATGCCCTCACCCTATCCACAGAGAAAAATCTGTATGCAAGGAAATGGTCTGCTTGAATTTTTAAAAACTATTTATACATAGACTCGTCTCTGAGCACACAAACATATTTATTTTTCTCTTAAGGGAGGCAAGGTCAAAAAGAAGCTTGAAATAACAACAGTGCAAAGATTCGAAGCTGACAGCAATCCTGCATGTGCCCTTTGAAAGTTTTCGTATTGCCTTAGAACAGTTCTCCTGCAGCATCCTGCACTGAAGCTGTGGGAAAGAACATATGCTGTAGGAGGAGACTTTTTGGAAGTCACTAGAAAATAAGTCATGTTCTGCATGGCTGCTGTGCCAGCTGTAGTTGCTGCACCTCTTTAAATAGTTTTACTGAGAAGTTGGCTTTTCTGGACACAGGCCTTCCATGTTATTAATGGGACAGCCAGACACCCCATGTGATAGAGGATTTCCCATATTCTAGTTGGAAGACCCATATTGCTTAGTGAAATAATGTAGCACTTGTGTTTGTGGCAGAGCCAAGTATAGAACAAATCCAAGTCATGGTGTCATGGGAATGCATATGGACATGACTACTTGACCCTGCCCTGAGCACCAGGGCAATGTGCAAGGAGAGTTGCTTTGTATTTTTGGATGCACTTATCCATCCTGGTCACTGAAGGCTTTGTATGAGTGAGCAGTGAGAGATGCTGCTAGAAAATTTTGTAATCTCAACTACTTAGTTCTATTGACGGTGGTAAATCAAGAAAACACTGTTTTGTCTTGTTAATGCCCAAGAAGATGTGGCTACTTTTTAACAAGGTAGTATTTCTTTTGTATCTGAAAAATGGTTTGATTCTTGTACTACAGAAACAAATAGGCAAAGCAATATGAAGATTTACTACACAATATGACCAACTCTTGTGGTTCTTCTTTGCAGATCATCAAATATTAATATTTTTCTCATTAATCTTTAGATCAATAAGTGAAGTTTTTGTCTCTTACTTTTAAAGGAACTTTGTGTTCCTTGGCTGAACAGGAAACATCAACAGAGTAAATAAGACCTGAAGATTATTATTGCATATGTAATTCACTTTTTCAGTTTCATTTTCATCCATTGCTTTGGGCTGGCACTGAAATATGTTTTACTGGAATGGAATAAAAAAATAAGTACTGTGAGCTTGTGAGCTGAAGTCTCAAAATTCAGAGAAATTCAAGCTACTTCTCATTCCTTTCTTCTCAACTTGCTTTACTTCTAAGTCAAAACAAGATGAGGACAATGCACCTGCTGTTCCTCTACCCTAACTATAGTTCTCAAATAGCTGCAGAGGAGACAAAACAGGTATTTTTCTTTTTATAGTTCAGTCTATCTAAGCCATAACAGGAAAAAAAGTAGCACCTTACCTGCTGGATGCCTTACATCTTGCTGCAGGGGATATTACAAAATAATCTATAACTGAAAACCACTCTACTCTGCACTGGTATGTTCATGCATTGTGGGTAAATATTCTTATACCTGAAAACTGGCACATTTAGAATGAGATCATTTTCAAACCATTATTTCCTGTTATTTTTCTCACATGAGTATTTCACTCTTAAAATCAGACAGGATAAAAAACAAAAAAAAAACAAAAAAAAACAAAAAAAAACTTTTATGCAACAAATATAACTGATGCATACCACTAAACAGCAAGAATTTGGCCCTTTCTGTAGTACCACTGTGTTCAATAAACGGAACAACAAATGTTATTAGTATTAAGTGGCTAATAAAGTCAGATTTATGTGCTCATGTTAATAATAATCTTCTTATGGAGTATGCATAGTTCTCTATTAGCAACTCAGTTAGAACATTATTTCCAAGAATATTGGATTGTTTGAAAGAATTAATAGCCTGACTGTGGTCTAGACTTTACTAGTAAATGGATAGACTGATCACAGGCTTAATTAGCAAGAACATTAGCTATCTTAATGACTTAAAAGCTGCAGAGGAAGGGTAAACTCCAGAGATTTTTCCACTCTTAAGTCAAGACCAAACATGAGTGGATTTTTATATTTTACTTATGTTTCCTTTTCTTAAGAAGAGTTATGCAAACAGATCCTTTGTATCTGATTCTGGAACTGCTTTGAGAAATGTAGTCATATGTTGTGAGTCATTGTGAACATATTTGAATATGGTGTCCTGGCCAAATTGATAAATTAACCATAAAAACCTTTATGTAATGAGAAGCAATCTGATATTCATGGTTCATTGCCTCTTAGTTTACACTACTAGCTGAAAAAGTACTGAGAATCCTAGCATAACAATTCAAACAATGCAAGCTATATACAGAAGCCATTTGAACAAACAAACAAACAAAAAGATTTTTGTAAAGATAATGAATTGTTTGTGTAAAAACTGGTGAAAACGATGTGGCAAACTCTCCTTTTGCAAGTTGCAAATGGGTTTCTCCAATAGGCATGTGGAGGAAAAAGTTTTTTAAAGTGAGCCCAAAACAGGAACCAAGTTTCAAGAGGTGATACTACTTTTGTCAGTAAAGTGCAAACTAGCATCATCTCTCATAATCTCAGTCATGTATTTGTTTTGTTCTTTGACTGGAATTATTATTTATAGTTGTCTATTGTACAGGCAATGTCATATTCTATTTATTCATGTCCATCTTTTATCTTTCTCCTCACTGTTAGGCTTGCCTATACTTGCAAATCATCCTGGACTACGTTATGCTAACTCAGAGTTCATTCAGTTAGACAACCGTAAGTATCTAATACTCTGCCAAGTTCCTGTGTTTGTACTGTCAAAGTATGACTTAATTAAACTTAACTTCAGTAACAGTTTGGACCATCTTTGAGACTCTTCCTAGAATAATATTTTTTTTCTTTTTTTGGGGGGGAGGCTTTGCGGGGATGGGAGAAGAGGGGGGACTAGATCTTTTTAGAACAGCTCTGAATTAATTACTGGCAAGAGCTGATCTGCAAAACAGTCCTTGAGGATCAGGGTGAAAGAACACTGGATTCCAGACTTCTCCAACACAAAATTTATCATGCTTGTCTCTCATCATTGATCAAAAACAAGAATTGATTTTTTTTTTCCCCCAGATATAAGTATATTTCTCTTCTTCTTGGCCACTATTATGTCTTCTAAAAGTTTATTTGCTAATGTTTCCCTCCAATCTGAAACTAGGTAGTGAACTACCATGCCTCTTCTTGTTTATCAGTTTTCACTAAACTTGGGAATAATAGCTACTTTAAAAAGCTGTAGTCTGATGCCTTATTATTTAGAATTGGCCACTCTATTAAGAAAGCAAGGTTGACAAATAGGATAACAAATTTTTGAGCTATTCTTCTTAAGAAGTGGAGAAGAAAGTAAAGTATATCCTGTAAGAATTCCAGTACTTTGATAAAACTTCAAATTAAAAATAAAAATAAAAATAGAAGTGCCAAACTTTACAAAGAAATGAAAATTCTAGAACATTTTGATCATTAAGTAAAACAAAATTCTACAACAACAAAACTGAGAGCAATGTCATATTGCAGATCTGTCTCTGCAAACTCCCAAAGTGTGTGTGAAGGCTGAAGAAAGTCACACAGTGCAAAGAGAAGACATCCTTTTCCTTATTAATAAGGACCTGTGGTGTTGGATGTAGAGGTAACAGCTCGTCATAACATCGTTGGTTTTCTAAACCTTGCTGAAATGCTACGTGTGAGTAAGCTCCTATGAAAACATTTTTAAACGGCAATGCTTTTGACAGCCTTTTGTGCTACAAGTCCTTTCTATTTTAATAAAGCTCTGTCTTCTGATAGGAAAGCATTTCATATGCAATTTTAAAGTAACTTTACTAGACAGATTATATGCTTACAAATTGTATTGACTCTAATAGATGGCTGCTTTGTACATTGTGGGACATATCTGCATCATTTTATCTTTTCCTGCATTATGAACTGTTTCTTGTTATCTGTTTTTGTTTAAATGAAGCTAAGTTTATATCCTTCTGAAGCAAAAATACTTTGCCTTAGTGTCGGATCAGTATTCAAAATGGGACAAGGAAGCTAATCATTCATACGCATATTAAGTTAACCAGATGTCTTCTTCATGAACTAGCTTTGATTAGCAATTATTTGAAAAATTTCTGTTCAATTCTATATTGCTTCAATTCCCAGTTTCTTGGGAAATGTGCAGTTTTATTGGCTTGTACATTTTATAGCATATAAGAGAACACACTTTTTCACAGTTTCCAGGTTTATTACTGCAAAGTCAGTTTATTACCTGTTAGCATGTTATAAAAAATAATAAAAAGGTACCTCTCTAGGGAATATTAAAGCTGTTTTACAGGAGCCTACACTGTAATTCCTCTTTACACCCAATTCTCCTTCAATAATGCATGGAGTAAAACACCTCAGGAAGACCAAAGACCATTATGCAAAAGCATCTCAGAACAGAAAGAGGATATTATATCATTTGAGAAGCAGTTGTGAATTTTTTTTTCCCTAAAGCCTTCATTTAAATTGCCTGTTCTTAAAATAGGGATAATCTGAATTTAAGAAATTTGTTTGAAAACAAACAAACAAAAATTCCTCAAGAGAAAATAGTAAAATATTTGATACTGAATTTCAGTTTTGACACATGGAACAGTGAAACGCCAAATGATATCTGATACACTTTGATTTTAGATATACATACTATTTTCACTGAATGCCAAATCAGGGCTGAATACCCCCTCACTTTCCATAATTGTTTTTTTCCTTTAAAATTCAACTGTCTTTAGAAAGCTCTTAATGATCTTTGACATCTCTCTGACAGGAAGACATTTTCTAAATAGGCACTTTTAAAAAAATTATTTATTATAGTAAATTATTTAATAGAGTAAAAGCTATAAAAAATATGAACACAAATTTCCAAGAGAAAACTGGTAGGATGGGACCAAGTACTTAGCTGAATTCTACTTAATTAGGGAGAGCTAAGGCAGTTTTCCCCAGCTGAGGATCTGACCTGATAGTGTTTGGTTTGGAATTTCACATATTTGCCTGACAGGTAGACACATAGCTTAATTTAACATCTTCTCATCCTACTTCCCTTCCTATATTTGTGCTACACATCAATTAGTCTCTTTGAATATTCATATTTAGTTTACACGTCTTTACTTTTCACATTCATCTTTTCAATAATTATATTCTGAGAAATGCAACAAAGGCAACAAAATCATTTGCAAATTTGATTAATGTTGTGTACTCTGTTACCTTGGGGCCCTAGTCCTTTTGAAGATTTTCCTTTGGCAGAAGGAAAGTTTCTAAAGTTTCATGTCATTATTTGTTTTCTTTTTGTGAATCTTAATCAAGCTTTCTATAACTCATATGTTATCTAATGGTTGTTATTATTATTATTATTTAACTTAATTTGAACACATTATGTTCACTACTGTATAGTTAAAAAGCACCAAGTCCTGCCATGATAGATCTCAGGTAACAAGTGCAGACTTGAAGGCAGATTCTTGTAAATGACTTAGGCATTATCACAGTATAGATTGCTACACATAAATTTAGGCACAGTGATCTAGGAATAGTAAGCCAAGTGTCAAGTCATTAGTTCCCTGGGAGTGGTTTAGACTTGAAGTTTGTGCCAGCTCTGTTGTATTTTGGGAGAAGCAATGGGAAATCTCCCACAGCACTTGACATCTGAAATATTCATTTGGATGTGACCAACAAAAGCACATCTAAGCACATCTAAAAGGGCTTGGAACCTTCTAAGTTTTTAAACAGTCCCAGGTCCCAGCTCAACAAAAATGTTGTAGATTTCAAATTGAATCATAGTGAAGTGAACAGCTAAAGCAAAACCAAAAGGAGATAGGTATGTCCCAACTTAATCTGTTGCTGACCAGACAGAGAAGTTGAAAATCCATGTACAGCTAAAGAGGATCAGGTCATGAAAGAGAGTGCTGGATGTATGAATATATCTTTGGAGTGAAGGAGACCTCAGCACAATGAATTAAATACTCTAGGGTGTGCACAGGAGAACTGACAAAAATATTGTTGTGAGCTGCACCAAAAGTGCAGTGTTTTTATGAAGTTTTCATGTCTGACCATAAATTCCTGACTCCAATGAGTTCACTAACAACATATTGGAAATTAGATGAAAAGTAACTCACTGAATTGGGCTTGAAAGATCTTTCGGAAGAGTCAGTGGTGTGAAACTAAGGGAACAATGGAACTCTCTAAAGCTGACTTTATTTATGAAAGGAATATAATGTTCAGATATATTTTACTCCTACTTAAATTTCTGTTCTAGAGCCCACTTTATCAAAGGGAAATAAATTCATAATTCATTCTGCTTGTTTGCAAAAGCATGAAAAGCATGAAAAAAATAGGCTGAAAAGTTTCTTGCAGCCTACTCATAGAAATGATGTTGAGAAATTTTCCAAATTTTGATTCTAAATTTTTTACACTCTCATCAACCCTAATTAAAAGGACCAGTATTCTAGTCAGTGTGCTGGAAATTAGAAGTCCAAATATTTCAGTTTCTCTGAACTTCCAAATACAAATAATTCGTGGAAAAACTGTCAACTAATTGAGGGACTGACAGCAAATTATGTGTTAACCTAAGAGACCATGGTTCTGATACCAGCTCATGTATGAAGCCGCTCTTTAACAGAGGTTTTTTTCATCCCCGTAGTTTAGAAGCTCATCTGCTTTCCTCTGAGACAGTCTTGCTGTTATGTAATTTTATGACCTGACAATTCAAGGACTGGCAGTCTAGGTGATGCTTTGAAAACGTTTGTATTTTGTTGTCAATTGTGCAGTGGGTTGAAAATGAAACTGAACAGTAGAAGGACTAATTGTAGCAAATTCCTACCATCTGAGAGGAGCAGTTCTGGCAGGGAAAACAAGCAGTACTGAGCAAAAATATTGTCATATACCAGTCACGGGCAAATTGAGATGGAATAGAAATAATTGCAAGCAGATAAGTCCTTGCTGTAGGTAGTGAATGCAGCAGTTACTTCTATATTTACATTTGTGAAGCACATCTCTGTATAGTTATAGATCACAAAGGTCTGATCTTGCAGTTCAGAAATCCGAATATAAAATACTTGGGATGGAGAGGTAGATTTGCAGATTGCATGTCTTCAAAAGACAGTATCTTTGTATGTAATTTGTCTCAATGACTCCCTCAGAATGCAGTAAGTAAAAGCTTACACTATGGAAAAATGTGCAAGTCATTTTATCTTAAAAACTGAAGCAGAAACTGATTAAGGATCTGTTCCAAAGCCAGCCAGTGTCATCCCATTAATTTAAATTGGATCAAACTTTAAAGATTATATATATTATAACCAAGGAACTAAAATCTGCTGTTGTAGTGCGATCATTGTGTCCTAAATACACATGGAAGAATTTCATCCAGTAATTATTGTAAGACAAAAGATAGTGTAGATGGATATTTTAGCTTGTATGGACTAGAAATTCATCTGATTTCAAGAGCATGACAGACTCTAGAAACAGTAGAAGTGAAAGATGACTGGGTGAATACCAGTTTCAACACAGTAAGTTTGCTCTGCATTACTTATCTTAATGGCTCAGAAGCACAGAGTTTCAAACAGACAATCATAGAAGACAAAATATACATATATATGAGTATGGGGGGGGAAAGGAGAATTTTTAAAATATCTACTAATTTTATTCATTCTACATAGCTCAGTTATACTATTGAGTCCTGACTGACTTCATGGCTATGAATAAATCAAAATGAGCAACTGCAATGTGGTTACTTGGGCCTTTCTTACTTGAGGCATCTTGCAATGAATCTTTGCAGTGATTAGGAAAGCGTGTTGTAGGGCTCTATTCATCTTTTTTCCCACAGTACTATGCTGATCCCAGGACAGTGGCAGTACAGCAGTGCCAGCGTGCACTTCTCAGATAAAGAAAGAGAATTTCTTCCAGTGTAAACCCTTTTGGCAAGGACCTTGCTCAGTATGTATGCAGCCACAAAATTCTTTGAGAGTACAAGTCAAAAATATTATTTTCCTCCTCTCACACTAACACACCCATATGTGATTGTCTCCTCTTTGTCCTTTAATATCATTTACTGAATCATGATGGGCAACTATGATACCATTTTATATGTCTTGTAACATTACAAGACCAGAGAGATGACTGTACCAAATAGTCTGGAATAGGTGCTTGACGAACAGGCTATTTTGAATCTTTTGCTTAAGTCATCTCTTAAACGTAAGAAAAGTAATGACAGTTTTTAAGACAGGAATATAATACTGTATAGTATCTTGATATAAATATTTTAAAGAATTCATAATATGAGTGAAAAGAAAAATTAACTGAACGAGCAGCTTGAAACAACACATTCATTCAGTAAATCCTGAATAACATTTCGTTATTTCACAAAGTACAAATATTGTGAACTTTATCTGCAATGCACGAAGCACATCTCTGCAGCCTTTTTCACAGAAAGGCTTTGGGATTAATTGAATGTCAGCCGTACATGAAATATCTTATATAGAGATTCTGGTGTGGTGTCCTGGCCTGCACACTGAGCCTGGCAGATGGGACATTGGGTGACAGCAGCACAGCTGAGAGCCCATCTCTCCACTGTGAGCTGAAAATAGCCCCAGGCACATTCTCAAAGGAGAAAGTCAGTTCTTGACAATATGTATGTGAATGAACTTTAATGTGGCTGGGATCTGCTAGACTTACCGAATATGTGTTTCACCAATATATACACACAGGCAGTAAATCAAATTTACAAAACATAACTGCGTTTCCCTCCCCTCCTCCTCCCCCTCTGCCCCTCCACTCCTTGGCAAACTGCTCACTGAAATGTGAATGTGTCCAAAGTGACTGCAGGTGTCCCATACGTTATTGTCCTGGCCTGCAGGTTTTCATTTTTCCTGAATGAGTTTTCTGAGGGGAAAAAAAAAAAAAATAAAAATAAGAGACAAAAAGTGTTTAGAGAAAGCAGCAAAATAAGCAACGTGCATTCCATTGCATTTGTGTTTTGGAATAGTGAGGGAACCTGGCATTCTCAAGATCTCCCAGTCTAGCCACATATTTTAAAGAGAATTGTAATGTGACTTTTGAAGCCCAAACAGGGTTGGAATCTGTCTGCATCAAGTTTATGGCAACAGATATTGTCTGAAAGGTCCAGGTAGACTAAAGATATATACGTGGTAAACTGCAAGGGAAAATAAAAAGTGCATTGTACGATATAGCTGTAATCATAAAGCACAAGATGTACTGAGTTACTTTACGACCTTTTTCTTCTCTGGTGAAGAAAGCCCTTATAAGTCATTTCTGGCTGTGCCAGTCATGAATTATCGCTGTCTGCACAAAGGAAGATAAATATCATAACACATCATAGAACATCTCTCCCTTTAAATACTGTAAATGGATAAAGATATAAAATCCAGGGAGATACAAGAGGAATCTGAAGTTGTAAGTGAAAAACTAAGCCATGGGATAAGAAATGAATTAAGCCAGAGTGTATCACTTTGAAAGCAAAACTCTGATACAAAATTTCTCCTATCCAAATGATGAATGGAGAAGAGAAAAAGCCCAACTGTAATTGTCCACAACTAGCAATGAGTTCTCTCAGCAAACCTACGAAGCAGACTTTGTGACACACTTCAAGGAAAGTTCACTTGCATAGCAGGGACAGTGGGGTTGAAGAGTTAGTAAATCACAGCACGAAAAATGAAGGTGTCTTGGGGGAACAGTCTCCATCTCACCAGCAAAGCTGCAGCTGGGGAGAACATCTGGGCAAATACTTTCTTTTGCTTTACACAGCAGAAAAAATGCTAGTGCTAGTGGATGTCACTGAAACAAAACAGAAACTGCAGTGACCCTCAAAAAACATAGATGTTAGAAGTAATTCATATTTTTAATTTCTATGACAACTACCTAGTTACTCTTCTGAAGCAATAGTTAAAGAAGAATCTCATTCTTTAGAGTCTCTTTCAACCCAACCCATTCTATGATTCCATATTAATTATAAAAGTCATTAATTATTTAGTGTTTTCCAAATATGTTCAATTTATATACTACAGAAGTAGTATTCAAGAGAACACAATAGGATGCATCTGTTCTAAGAAAAAAAATCCAACAAGATTTGTGTTTATTTTCATTGGCAGAGGGAAATTTCAGGGAGGTTTTATGCTTGTGGATATTCCTAACTGATGTTTTATTCTGTTAACATTATTTAAGGCAGCCCTCATTTTAAAGGATGTTTGGGAGTTTTTGAAATTTTAGAGGTATAATAAAACTGATCTCCTTAAACTCAAACTATAAGGTGAAACTCTAGCTAATTTCTGATACTTTCTTTGAGCAAGATATTGGACTAGAAGAATTCCAGAGATCTTTTCCTGTATCATTATATGATTTTCCAGCATAAAATATAGAAAAATTGAATATAGAAATCAGTTTTTTATTGCTTAAGGTTGGCTGTTGCAAGGACTGAGTGAGGAAAACAGAAAGACACTAATAACTCCTTTTCATCCAGTTTCAGCGAGATTTCATTTGTCATACATGGACAAAGTCTTGCATTCTCCCATTTGGGGAGGCACAGGCTGCTGGCATCCTGGCAGGTAGGCAGCCTCACACCAAATCTCCTGCCTTACAGAGCCCTGGCCTCTGTCTGGAGCCTGGAGGAACAGCAAAGATATTCCCTGAATATGTCTCCATCGGGAAGATGATGAGATGCATGTCTATAAGATACACTTCAAAATAAGCCCTGAGAAATTTTCATAGCAGTCAAGTTTGTCAGCTATTTCACACAAATCATTTAGGCCATGAAAGAATACATAAATATGTAGGAACATTTTTTTTTCTTAATAATCAAAGAAAGATTTTTTTTCTGTTATGTTTCTATTTTATAAATAAAAATTCCCTTTTGACTCAGTTTGTCCTATGATTGATAGTAATTATATATCTGAAATACTAATTTTTGAAGTCTTATCTCCATTAAGCTGTCTTTCATTCCCACTCAAATATAGTAGGAAAAACATGTACTCTTTGTAAACAAGAGAGTGGTAACCTCTTATGCTGCCAATATGTTTATCCTGGCCAGATTCAAACCTGAACAAATACAGATAAATACAGGACAACAAATTCCTTTGTACACCCATGAACAATAGCGTTATTGATTTATAATTCATGACTTCTTTGATAAATCTACAGTAATTTCAAATTTCAGAGAATGTGCTTCTATTTTATTCTGTGTCAAGGAAAGATTGGAGATTCCAGTATGAATTCTGTGATCTTTAAAACAACAATAAAAAATGAGTTTTCAAAATAATAATAATAATAAAAAAGCACTTTGGAACGAAATCTGTGTTTGGCATAAATATATATCGTTGTTATTTCCATTATGGAAATTCCCCAAGGCAGGTTTCCTTCTTTTTTTGCTCTGAAATCACCACAGTATCCTCTTTATTTGAATGGCTGGTTTACTTGGATTATAATGGAAACTGGCACCATGTGGCCGAGTCTATTCAAGCAAATGATTTCATCAGTGTGGCTTAGAAAAGGATCTTCCCAATCTGTTAAGAATACCTCACCATTTGTAAGGACAATTATGTCACCTCTTCAGGAAACTGATTAATTAGAATAAAACGAACTTGCTGAGACACTGCTCTCCCACAATTTATGAATCGCTGTCTACACTTCCCTTTAGATCTGCTGCTTCATGTTAAAGCTTAACTTAGCTAAAGGAAGATGTTCATATTTTTACTTTCAGTAATTTTTCATACAACATTGCTATGTTTCTTTCCTTGTTACTTTTTGCCATTTTTAGTGTACACAATTGCATTACGTTAGCCAGTGTTATATTTTTTCTCTTACTTTCGTAGTTATATTCATTGCGGAGTTTCTGTGAACCAAGTGGTGAAGCTGTAGTTATACTAGTTTTGTTGTTTAAAAGATGGGGCCACATGCTCTCTAAAGTATCTGGTTCATAGCGTCTATTGAAATTTTACAGACTGTTGCAATCTCACTTAAAATTGCTATTTACCTGGCACCTGAAATACAACAGACATTCCAGACACTGTTTTATGTTGCCTACTTTTTCAGGTCTTAAATGCCTAATGCTGTAGCATAAATTCATTAGGTGCCAGAAGATTTGTCTCAGTACTTAATATTTTTAGCTATGTACACTCTAGAGAAATATACAAATACTCTCAACTGGATTTAGAGCTCTCAACTATATCCAACATGGAAAGATATGATCAAGATTAAGTAGAAAAATACTTTATTCCTCAAAAATAACAGAGAAATGCAAAAAGCTAGATATTGTTATAATTCTGGTTAACTTTGTTTAATATCATAATAGTAACTATGGTGCTACCCAGCTTTTTGTGCCATAGTGCAACTGTCAAAACTTTCAACCAGGAAATGGTATGTTTTATTATTCAACTTTAATGGGATTGACCCCATATCATTTGGAAGATGTCCTCTCCACAAATCATGAGATATTCTGATTTAAATACATTTACATCAGACTCCAACCCACTGTGCAAATAGATATGCAAGTTTTACTGCTGCATCAGAAGGGAGAAAAGAAAAAACTTGATTCTAACTTAGTTGCTGGCACACTTACCTGTGACTATAGCCTTTTGTTTGTTTGAATAGGTATGTGTTTCACTTCATGTTGTTTCCAGAAATCAAATGTATGTCTCGTGGAGATAGACGCCAAAGCTGCTTTTGCAGCTGGGAACACTGGGTAAGGATCAGGCCCCATTTGTCTGCAGTCCTCTTGGGTACACTGCTGTTGTACATCTACTGGAAGAATGCCCCAGCTTTGATTAGAAGTTTGGAAATATTCTCCTCGTGATACCCTGTGGCTCATCTGTGAGGGCATTTCTGAATATTATGTAAATGTAATGCCCCTCGGGTGTGCAACACCTAGTATTTGTGTCCTCTCATGTCACTGATTATAGTGCAAAACCACTCAGACACTGTCGGAAAGAAATAGCAGTGTTAAGTGTTAATGAAGACCATTAGCACATCCTATAGTTTTTCTTTACAGTAGCCAAAGATAGCTACTGTTTTCTTCAGTGGAATGAGGAGTAATTTAAATTAGGAAAACTAGACTGGATTCGTCTGTCCTTTAGATGCTCAACTTCTTGACTTAGTACAACATGTAAGCTGCTGTGTTACTGTTCCACTGGAAACTGAACATTTAAAAATTTTATGGGGCTTGTCCAAACCAAACTTTGATGAACATCATTCTACCCTTTGCAAAAATGTAGGAGAAATATTTAATTCAAGAACTGTGTTCTAGACTGAGGACTTGATGATCCCTGTGGATCCCTTCCAATTTGAGCTATTCTGTATTCTATATTCTATACTCAAAGGCCCCAAAGCCAAAATTATCATCTGATGATTATTTTTAAGCTGAAAAACAAAACATCTAAGACTAAAGAGAATTCAGAATATTTGTTGCATTCAAGGATTTTAATTGTGCTGAATATTAAGTGGAATACAATCACAACACCAAATTAATACTTCAAAGATACTCATTGCACATTTACAGTAATGCAAATATGTTAGTACAGTTTTTAAAAATATTGATCAAAACAATGTGAAGAAAGTCCCAGTGAACATTCACAGTAGTTTTAGTTCTGACTCTCACTGCAGCTAATAGATTATCAATGTGACTGAATGCTTTTTGTACATCTCTTTATGACTATGTATATACGTATATATATATATATATTTCTTCTTTTGCTTCTAATAGATTATCAATGTGACTGAATGCTTTTTGTACATCTCTTTATGACTATGTATATACGTATATATATATTTCTTCTTTTGCTTCCTGTGGAGAAATAGGTAGGACACACACATCACAGTATATATAGTAAGATCAGAGTCCAACTATGTAATGTAGCCTGCTGTGGTTCTGATGAGTTTAGTGGATCCAGTAGACAAAACCTGCTCATGCACAGCAAGATCTGATGAAAACTAAAGTGTTTACAACAATAATGGTTCAGTCAACCTAAACAGTCTAATGACTACAGAGAGTATTGAAGGTCAAATCTATTTTAGTATTACATTTTGGTAGAAATGTGTTATAAATGCCATAGCTTTTCATAAGATCAGAAGGAGTTTCACTAGTTGATCAATTTTTTATTTTCACTTCAAATTGTCACTGGAGATGAGCCAGGGGCTAAAGGGACCAAAAGTAATTTGGCAGTTTTCTTTCAAACAAGAAAAGATCATGATGTCCAAAAGATTTGCCAAGGATGATATTTAGTTTTAGAACTTGGAATTTTTAGCTTTCATAGTGAGCATCTGAAGCCCCAAATTATTTTTGAAATGTTAATACATTTTGTAGCTTTGAAGCCAAACCTAAAGAGCAACAATAACAACAACAACAAATATAAAAAATATAAAAGGAAGAAGAGAGAGCAGGAAAGTAAAAGAAAAAATACTTGACTTAAAGTCCTTCTTTAAGATTATTTATTGACTTGAATTTTATATTATATTACTAAAAACAGATGGAAAGTAGCCTTCACCCTGATTAGTCCCATGGTGGAAAATATGAAAAACAAACAAACAAAAAGGTATCCATTCTTATCATTCATTATTTCCAGATCTGTAAAGACCTTGTCTTTCACATCGAGGTGGTGAGATATCTCTCTAGAAATCAGTTGTCTGGTACAAAGAGCATGTAGTACAAGGCCAGAAAGGCTCCATGGCATGTGGCTTCTCACATTTCAGTTATCCACTTTGTTTCCAGATCATAAATAATTCCATTCCATATTTCCTACAGTTGTTCTTCCCAGTGTAATTGGGTATTATTTTCTAGGAGTTCAGTCTGCATCCTGCTTATCATTATATTCATGTCTCATTTTCTTTGTGCAAATCAAAGGAAATTACAACTTCTCTGTGAAGAGTAAAGTTCAAACTACTTCAAGGTGTAGGTTTCATTGATGCAGTAAATCCGCTACTAATAAAGTAACATTTTGGTGAATGGTTGTGTTCCTGTGATGCAAAAAAGTGTGTGACAGCTTTGAAGCCACCATTTACAAGACGAACTGCATAAATGAAAAGAAATCATACCATAGTATTTCCTGTTGGCTTATACTGGAGTGTTGAATGTAACTGGATTTGGACTGGATTGACAGATCAAAATTTAGGACTGCTTCTAAAAAAAAATCTCTTTAAGTAGGTCCCTAGCTCATTTCTGCATGACTAACCTTGAATATATCATGCCTGCCAAATCAAGCAAACTTTCTCTATGCTGCCTGGTAAGCAGAAATTAGAAGGAAGATGTGGTTACAGTGGTGTCTCCTTCATAACTTGCACAACTTTCTCTGAGAGATTTACCTTTTTCTTCATTTTATTTAAGTGTTTAGATAATGAAGTTTGACCTTCTGAATCAATGTACACAGGAAACAATTGTGCTCAAGACAGTAAATTTTAGTTTTCCTCATAATGACAGATGACGCTTGTCAACGAGACAGAAGAATAAGGAATGCCCAAACACCTAGCTGTGAATTTACCCCCTTTTACTTAGAAAAAAAAATATAAAAATCACATTTATTATTTTAAATAAGAAAATATTTTTTAGCATCAAAAATTACAAAAAAAAAAAAAAAAAAGAATCATCAGCTGCATCTCCGTTTACTTGCATTCAGACTAAATTTATTTGTTTGTACTTGTTCCTGGATAAATGAACAGATACTACTTGTTGTTTCAGATTGCTAGTAATAAAATCCTGTAGTTGATCAGCATTGTCATTACCTTGCAGCTACAAGGAGATGTTGGCTCTTGGCCACGTTTTAATATATTAATAATAATACTTAGCGCTGTTCATCTCAAAAGCAATTTACACACATTAACTAATTAGGCCTCAGAACATTTTCATGATAGGTGAATAACATTCTTCTTACTTTAAAGGGAGGTAAGTGGAGACACAGAGAAGATAAAATCACACTTTCAATAAGAGTGTCTAATTCTAATGTTCATCTTGTGACACACTCATTGGATTTTATGAAATGTTAAGCATCTTCAACTGCATATGAACTCAGAAGTGGCAGCAAGTGGTCTTCAACTGTGTATTTCAAGATATTTTCAAGATATTAGCATTTAGTTGTTGTTTGAAAAAGGAATAATTCAGCAAATGCTTTGGAGATTGTTAGCTGTCATGGAGATTCCCTGTAACCTGTATTTTTGCATATCTGTACCCTGGGTTGAAATGTAGGTGCCAGAGCTTAGGACAAAGTCTGGGATGAACCAGCAATGAATAATGGAGGGTATAAGCTACCAAGCAAAATACTTGTTTACAGAAGAGGATAAAAAGCATTGCTAGCTGTGCAAAGATGAGCTAACCTGATTTGTTCATTTCTGGGTTTTTTTTGACTATTTGATTTTGGCAAGAACACTTTCCGTTTTATTTTCTGCCCTGGGACTTATATGAGCTCCTGACGTAGAGCTTACCATAGCAAAAAGATAAATGAAAATACAACAAAGCCTGTATTGCACACTGTAGGAGTTTCCAGTCCCAGGGAAAGACAGGACAGAGGGGACAATATAGGGGAAAAAAATGTTCCCATATTTTTTGTTTCCTTCATATAGATCTTGCACTACAAAACAAAATAAGAGAAAAAACCATACCCAAGGAATGGGTAAAGAAGAGGATGGCTAATTCTTAGGGATTGACACAGAGATGTTCATTCTTGTCTGTGTAGTTCAGACACCGAGGAGACTGGCACTTAGGTATACTCTTAGAAGCTGGCCTTGCTCTGCACCTTGGGTCTCCTGTCACACTTCTCTGCCCGACATAAATTGATTTTGAGACTATACTGTTTCCTGCTTGCTCTTTTCAGAGTGTTTACATTCTCCTTCTCTGCTTTGCATTCAGCAAAACTGTCCTTCTCCCATCACTGGGGATGCTTCAACATTTTTGATAGATGGATGTTCATGATGCCAATGTGTTACCTGCACAGCATAGATAAATCTCCCATAAACAGAGCTCCACATGGAGAACTGCCAGCCTCCAAGGACAATAAATAAAAATAGGGAGATGGTAGTTCACCTGGTTCTGCTCAACCACTGTCAATGGACTTTGACAAGAACTACCATCATATCCCACAATATAGGTGCAGCTTTTATTTTTGTTTGCTTTTACTGAATCTTGTGGAAGCCTTAATCTGTGCTTAATTACATGTTCCTGTCCTTTCATTAACTAACATATAGATAACATATATGTTTTGACCCTTCAGCCCTTATCAGAGTAGGCACAGCAATGCCCTGAGGTTCAGGGTGGGAAAATGGAAGGCTGGTGTCAGTCTGATATTGTAAATAATTAAAATGATAGAAGATTATTTAATTAACCAAGATCTAAACCTTCTTCTTTTGCATTTAAAGTAAGCATTGCTCATTGTAATGAGATGCGCTGGCAGAAATCCTTTGGAGTACTATAGAGACAACATAAATACACCTTGAGAACATTTGTTTTATTGAAGCTTACTGGCAGTTTGCAGACTTTAAAGAATATCTTTTGAATTCTTGAATGGAAAGAAACCATTTGTTGCAACTCCTGCCTTGGTTTAAAGAACTGCTGACACCTCCTGGAAAATATTAAGAGACATCTTATTAAAGTATTCCTACAAATATCCTTTTCTGTGTTCCTGGGCCTGCATATTGTATCACTCTTCAATTAAATTATTAAAGGCTGACAAAACAGAAACAATTCTAAAGCAATGAAAATAGCCTGCTGGGGTTTGTGTGTTTACTTGTTTCTGTTGGTTTTAGGAATGTTTTTTATCTTGTCTCCAGGGGAAATTGCATGATTTGTACAAAATCCTGCTTTATAGATATCCTTCTGGGGAATCTGCAGAAGAGACTGCTGGCAGGGTGATGGGATTTCATTGATTTGCCAAGGCCAATGAGAGGAGTTCATGCCATGACCCCAGAGGTCTTCCTCAGTTTTTGGAATTTATATTCAATAAGTGTTCATATGGAGAACTAGCAAGAAGAATGGGAGGAATCTGCCCTGTGTTTATTGGGGCTATACTATAGAATCATAGAATGTCTTTGGCTGCAAGGGACCTTAAGGATCATCTTGTTCCATCCCCCTGCCATGGCATATTTGTGGGGCAAGTCTGTAGGAAATGCACGATCCTTAAAGGGACAGTCCCTTTAGTTCCCAGCTACAATAATGCTACCATTTCTGGCACCCCGGATGTTAGGTTTTTTTGATTTTCACTGAGCATGGGACAAAACAAGAACAAGCACTTTTCATTCCAAGGTCTTGTAAATCAACAGAAATAATAGACATTGAAAGGCACAGAATGTAGACAGATTTTTTTTGTTGTTGTTTTTGTGTTGGTTTTTTTTTCATTTTACAGGTTTTAACCAATCTATCCATGGACAGTGTTTGAGAAGAACATCAGAGTCTGGATGCAGAACAGATGCTATGGTCCTGGGGTGGTCAACATAAAAAATCAGATGTGTTTTTTGTATTAGAGTGAAAGTGTTGCTGTTTGGCTTGGATTCAAGTACAGGGTTCTACTGGAAGACTTAGAGACAAGACTTAAAAAAGGGAAGTGCAAAATCATATAATTCTAATTGTAAAAAGCAGAATCACTGCTTGGTCTTTAAATATATATATAGAAGTATACATATTATTATTGTTATTAATTTATTCTGGTTTTAGCTTTAATTATTTTCCTTTCCTCCAGCTTCAGAATAATTCAGCACAGTGTTCCTCAGTTATGATCACAACTGAAAACATTCTTAGTGTTTAATGTTTGCTCTACAGTGCTACATACCATTGGCTACAAAGTCCTCCTTGACAACCTATGAAATATTTAAGCTATTATGTAAAAGATTAAAGGCCATTATAAACAAACAAATAAGGAGATAAACAAAATACCCTATACTGTACTATGGGAAAAGAGAATGAAACATCCCCAGAGCAGTGGTTATCAATATGACTTTGGGAGAAGTTCATTTCTGAGGCCAGGTAAATGAGACCATCACAAGACTGCTCAGAATTCATGGGAGCGTTAGTACTGCCTGCTCAAACATTGCTCACTTCTCCAAGAATTCCTGGCAGAAACCCCTCAAGCATGCAGTAATGAAGTAGATTGACACTACAAAAATTGAATCAACAGATGACAACCAGTACTTCCATCAGGCCACTAAAGGAACACTAGCAAAACAGATACTCCAAAGCTCTGACACAGGTTTTAATTTCTGTGTCTCTGCAGTTTGAAACAATCCAATTCCTTAACACCACCTGCCTGCTGAGGAGCAGAAGATTTCAAACTGTGAGATTCATATGGACTTTACAGCAGGATGAAAAGAAGTGGACGGAATAAATTTCCACCTTGTCTGTAGAAGAAGATGCTGTGAGTAGAATAGAGCAGAAACAGCAGACTGATGCAGGACAAACAGGCAAGTACTTGGGGATGCTAGCAAAGTTATCAGTGGCAAAGGGCAGAATGATAATAACAAGGTCACTGAAGTGGGTCACAGAGTATGGGTGTACCTTCTGGACCCAGCTGCACAGCTGATGCAGGGCATTTGTGAATGAGTGTCGCTGAGAGCCCCAAATAACTGTCCTAGTCCTGTCCTCATCCCTCTCTGTAAGCTGAGTTTTTGATGTCAGCCAACACAGAATCTCAGTCTGAATCCTGCCATGAGTTTTGTTGCTGTTGTTTTAAGAGGTGCCTCTACTACCAGAGCAAGTTTGACCTATATAACAGACCAAGTAGGTCACTGAGTGCACACTGAACCATGACAAATTGATTTTGAACCATCACTTATCTGGCTCTGTTGCTGTCAAGGAGGATACATCAGTGTGATTAATAAATTATTTACCAAATAGATAAAAGCATGCTTCCCCCACCAGAGATTCTGGAGGGTTTATTGTTTTAAGCTGCTGCACTAATTGGGCAGTGCATTTACTTGCAGTTCCAAGGGAGGTGAACGTTAGAGGAACAATGCTCTTTACTGCACATGGTGGTGACATAGCAGAGGCATCCCATGAATGCCTATAACAAATGATGCTCAGTTTAGTGTTTTGCTGGCACAGCTCCCAGCACTCCCTCCTCACGCTGGTCTCCGTCCAGAACTGCCTCCAGCCTGGCACTGGGGGAGAACCAGACTCATTGAGGCACTAAAACTTTACTAAAACTTTTTTACCCCAAATGCTACTAAGAAGGGAGAGACAGCTTTAAGACTTTGCTTCATAGCTTTATCTTAGTAATGATCTTTCCCTTGGGAAGATTCCCTTGGGATCTAAACCATTACAGTGGAAAAAGTACCCCAACAGGCAAGAGAAAAAAGGGATAACAGAACCTTTTCCCCTAGTTCAGGGGATGTTGTTCCACCCCCCAATTCAGAACTCAACAAAAACAATGACAACAACAATAATAATAATATAATAATAACAACAATAAAATAAAGGAAATTAAAGGATGAAATTAAGTAAATAGATACATATCATCCCAAGGACCATCAGGAAGAAAGAAAATGCAGGAATCCCTTCCACACCCAAGCTATATATCATCTGGCTATAGGGTGCCAGTTAGCAGTACTAACTCCTGCATAGTTATTTATACCTATAGTATATCCAAAATGTGTAAATGTAAATATCCAAAGTGGCTTAAAGCAAATTCAGCTTTTAGCAACTTAATGACTGTTTTTTTGAGGAGGAAGAAGACTCAAAAGGCAGAAAAGACAGAAAAAAAAAAAAAAAAAGAGAAAAAAAAAGAAAAAAAATAGGGAAACTAGTTTTCCAGTTGTAGCACTGAGATAGAAGGAGGATGTTTGCCCTTGCCAAAAACTATTTGCAGCATCCAAGCATTCAGCTTTTTCTTTCTGTAGTGCCTTGAAAAAAAACCCTACAAAGGAATTCTGGCTGTGTCAGATTCTCACAGGAGAGACTGGATTTGGGGTTATTGAAGAAAAAAGCTTGAGAAACACAGTCCCAGATAAAGACGTATAATGTCCCAGTGCTTGAATCTATTTATCAGCTTATTTCCTGTGAGGTATTCACTAGTCTTGATCACTGGTGAAAATGGCTACATTATAATAATTCTTAATTATATACAGATGCAACAGATTGGTTTATTATGTCCATGTGCTGCTGTCAGTATTTCACAGTGTTTGAAGTTTTATTAAGCTACCATGCTAAATTACTGTATGAGTTGTCTCTGTCATCTAAGACAATATCTCTGGCAAAAAGCATCACTTTTTGCCTAAGCACTTGTGCTTCTGATTCCTTTTGTATGCCTTATCTGTGGCATTTCTCCTTGCTGATACTGTTTTATATGGGAGGATAATTGTTCACCTTCAGACCCTGAGTTTGTCCTCAGTGAAAAAAATCTTCTTAAGGAAAGAAAACTTCAGGGTAATCTAAAATGCATTTTAATCACTGCAACTAATTATGAAGAACAGTAAATCAGTAAGGGTCAGAGCTCTAACACCTTACAGCAAATGACAAAGAGCAGTGTAGCTGATTGTAATGGGATTACTCCTGTAAGTGGCTGCCCACTACTTTCACTGCAAGATTCATAGTCTCTTTGAAAAACTGTCTGAAAGACCAATAATAAAAGTATAATTAACTAGAAAACTGAAGACATTATTTCAAGAATTTCTGAAAACAACTTCATTTATAGTAGAGTCTATACATCAGAGCTGTGAAAATCTGTGTAGCTCGTGTACTGATTCATATCAACAGGTATAATCTCACTTAGTGCACTGGGAGCTAAGGAGGCCCAAGAGAGTTCGTTGATATTCAAGAACTTCCTCTAAGCTCAAGATCTGTGCATTTCTAAGAGGAAGAAATCAGGCAGAGATGGCAAGAGACCCATGAATGAAAAAGCAGTTCATGAAAATACTCAAATAGAAGAAGAAAGTCTGTGGAATGTGGAAAAAGGGTCTTAATGGAGATTGAGGACAACTAGAAACGCTTATTTAAGTATGCCAATAAAAAAAGGAAAAATAGGGAAAATATGGGTCCACTGCTGAATGAGATGAGTGTCCTGGTAATAGAGGAGACTGAGAAGCCAGAGTTGCTACTACACCTATTTGCTTCTGTCTCTATTGCTAAAATTTCCCCTCACGAATCCCACACCTTTGAGATAAGATAGAGTCTAGGGAAAAGAATTCCTCTTGGCTGATGAGGATCTGCTCAGAGATTATCTAGGCAAACTTGGTGCACACAAATACATGGGTCCTGATGAGAAGAATCCACAAGTGCAGAGGAGTCAGAGGTAATAGTCAAGCCACATTATATCATCTTTGAAAAATCATGGAGCACAGGAGAGGATTCTGAGGCGAAAAGAACAGTGTTACTCCAGTTTTCAAAAAGGCCTAGAAGAGAGAGCTAGGAAAATACAGGCTGGTCAGCCTCACCTCCATCCTTGAGAAAGTGATGGAACAACTAATTCTGGATGTCTTCTCCAACAAGTGAAAGAGAAGAAGGTTATCAGGAGTAGCCAACAAGGATTCATCAATGGGAAATCAGGCTTGACCAACATCGTATACATCTATGATGTTATGACCAGCTGAGTAGATGAGGACAGAGCAGGGGACGTTGTGTGCCCTGACTTCAGCAAGGTATTTGATGCTGTGTTACACAACATCCATGTAAGTAAGCTTAGGAAGTGTGGAATAGACGGGCAGACAGTGAGGTGGACTGAAAACCGTTTCACTGGCAGAGCTTAAAGGTTAGTGATCAGTGGCACAAAGGTTTGTGATCACTGGCACAGAGCTGAATTGGATGTCTGTAGATAGCTGTATATAGGTAAGTATTATGGAGGAAAGGAGATATTTTTATTACGTTATGAATTACTGTTGCTGATTTCTGTTGCTTGTATTTTTACATGCCAACTCAAGTTAAACAAACAAACAAACAAACAAACAATAAACATAAGGAACTGGCATTTGTAACATTCACAAAGAGGCATCAACTTATAAAAATTCCAGGAAAACTCTAATTAGGAAAAAGAACCTTGCAAAATAAATAGGTAGATAGATAGATAGATAGATAGATAGATAGATAGATAGATGTTGTCAGCAACTGCGAGACCCCCCCACAGGATGTGACGCGATAGGCCCTCTCCCTGCTCTATGATTGATGTGTGGCACGTGCCCTTAGGGGCGTAGACGAAGCACATAGGTTATATAAGCTAGAATTCACGTGTAATAAAGGCCATTTTGCTGTTCATCATATTGGTGTGTGTGTGCAGTCATTTGGTCCTGACCTGGTTTTAGGTCAGTACCGTAGGAGGCAATGCAACAGATAGATAGATAGATAGATAGATAAGGCAGTGTACTTGATTTTAAATCTTGTCAGCATATTGGTTGAACTAAAATGGACTTTTGTTTCTTAAATACTTGATTTATAATTAAGAATCTTTGTGATGGATAATGTTACAGTATTCAGTTTCCACAAATCCCAGTGCTGTTTTCCCTTGAAATACTGCATCAAGGTAAAGGCATGGAAAAAATGAGCAAGATTTAAAAAGAGAAAAGAAAAAATCTCTTCTTTTATTTATTATGTTTGACCAGGGAGTTTACCTTTCTTCTTTTTTTTTTTTTTTAATCTTGATTTTTTTTTTGTCTTTCATTAAAATGCAGTGTCCTTTAGTTGATGATAGCATTTGGGCATCCTTCCCAAGTCTGCCTGACAACATCAATGGCTAGCTCTTGAGCTGCAGTGACCCTGTAAGCAAGCTGTCCTCTTCTATTCTGGCTGCACCAACTATTACTCAAGCAGTGGGAGCCAAAAAAATACGACATTTGGATCTTTCCTACTTGTTCTGTAAAACGTCCCAGCATGCATGGTGAACGGACACGCTGCATAAGAAATCGACAATTCCCCGCGATTACACAGCAGGGCATGAGCACTGGCAGCAGAGCTGAGAACTTAACTCTGGGGTATATGGGGCTGACAAATGCAGAGACATATTGATCCTCGGCAGTCTGTCTTATCAGCAAAGTAGTAATGGTCTGCATATTAACACAATAGCCTTATAGGTTACAAAAGACAAGAAAGGACGCTGGAGCTAAGTGCTTAGAGGGTGAGCATGCTGTGCTAACTTCACACATAATGCAGAAGGTTAACCAGTCACCATAGCTTGGCTCAGAAGTCAGACTCACGAATGGTTATTGAAGCAGAGGAATAAAAATGATAGTTTTTGCTAAAATGCTTGTGCCAGGCTGCAAATTGCTGGGGTAAGAAAGTCAATTGCAAAATAGCAAAAACTGCAAATTAAGCAGAAGGGAAACGAGATCCATAGATGCTGTACAGAAGTGTTGGTTATAAAGTACTGATTACAAAATTACTATTGCTTAACGAGCACACATCTCCAGCTGGCATAAAGGAGAGACCAAGCTCTCACTTGGTTCCTAGACACTCAGGTGACAGATGATAATTCTCTGCCTTCTGAGTACAGGCTGGAGGTATCACTCTAATCACCAGACCCGTGCCAAATTAGTTTGTCAAGTGACACTGAGAAATGATGCTGCAGCGTAGGGTGATTCTGAGTGATTAATACTGCAAAACATCTCTTGTATGCATCCTCTAGGCAACATCTCCAGCCCCTATACAGCACTTGTTTTGGTTTGTAAGCAGTACAAGAATCAGACTGCACAATCAAAACTTCAGAGAAGTTAAATTATTTCATCAACATGCAGATCTGCATATTATCTGTGAAAACAAAATTCTGAAACTGCTGAGTCAAACATCATGATACCCATAAAACTTCAGTTTTCTATGAAAGTATCACAACAGACCAAAGAATCTAAAGAGTCTGTCCCCTTCCTTCTTGTAGGTCCCCTTTAAATACTGGAAGGCTGCTATAAGGCCTCCCAAGAGCCTTCACTTCTCCAGGATGAAGAGACCCAGCTCTCTCAGCCTGTCCTCATATGGGAGGTGCTCCATCCCTTGGATCATTTTTGTGGCCCTCTTCTGAATGTGATCCAGCAGGTCCGTGTCTCTCCCATACTGAGGACTCCACATCTGGACATGGTATTTCAGGTAAGATCTCACCAGGGCAGGGGGCAGGATCACTCCACCTTGACCTGTGGCCACACTTTCTTTGATGTAGCCCAAGATCCAGTTGGCTTCCTGGGCTGTGAGGGTACATTGCTGCCGCATGTCCAGCTGCCCATCCACCAGTACTCCCAAGTCCATTTTGGCAGGGCCATGCCCTCCTCTTTTGTCCCCCAGCTTGTTTAAGTCGTGGTGATTGCCACAACCTGGATGCAAGAACTTGAAGTTGTGTTCTGCTTGTTGAACCTCATCAGTTTCACCTGGGCTCCCTTCTCAAGCCTGTCTAGGTCTCTTTGGATAGTATACCATCCCTCAGGAACATTGACAACACCACACATCATGGTGTCATTCACAGACTTACTGAGGGTACACTTGATCCCACAGTCAGTGTCATCAATGAAGATATTAAACAGCACCAATCCTGCTGTTAATACTTTCCATTATAATTTCAAGTAGTCTATCCATTCTATCAAAATTTCTCATGAAAATAAATTCTGTTTCCCAGGAAACCCCAGAGTCTTTTTCTGTAAGTTTTTGTCTTTTTCTATTTGCTTTTATTTAAGATTTGTCTAGAGATCTGTAGGGATATTCTTGTGTAGGTTCTTTGGAGTCCAAGCTAAAGAGATCTAGAGGCTATTTTCAGGGATTCTGAAAATATAGTTTATACTAGTCAGAGACGTACTTGTTCTTTTACTGGAAAAAAAAGATAAATAGGGAATTTAAAAAGCTCACAAACTCATTTGTAGCTCATAGGAATCCTGGCTGACGGTTGGGGCTTTTAGTCACTACACTCACATAAATACAACCATTCAGACTCAACAGCCACGTACGCCTTGGATCTAAATTCACTGCTAAGTACTTTATGAGGACATTCTGCACTGGATGATGAAGACAAAATGTGCTGAATTCAACGATTTCATTATAATTTTAGTATCATAATGAATCACTGATATTCCTGCAGGAGACAATGGAAAGAAACTAAAAATATTTTTAAAAGGGGAAAAAAAAATACTATATTATATCTACTGAGTATCTCATTGTACCCCTTACAATCTCTTCTCTCCTCTGAACTGGTGAAAAGCAAGAGCTGCATTTTGCCCATCATCAGGAACGGAAAAGCTCTTAAACCAGGTAGGGAGGTAGGAGATGTCAGGCAATCACTCCAGCTCACAGTCATCCACATAACAATTACAGATTGACGAACGTTGTCAGCATAGTTAGGACATTTTGAGGTAGGGGAGGTATTGTTGTGTCAGTACAGGATATGGTGTCGCACTGCCGACACAGGATCAAGGAATGTCTTTCTGATCCAAAGCCCCTGGGAACTGAACTTGGTCCACTTTGGAAAGATTTTGTTTGGGAAAAGTCACCAGGTTGTGTAGCTAGGTTGCTAGCTCGTTCCTGCTGGTCTGGTAAATTGATTTTGAAGGCAGCTGCTCAATATATCTGAGATCAAAATCTGCTCTGTGGAATAAAGCAGATTCGCAAACTGCATTTTTATTATGGGTTTTAATCACAGTCAAGACATTTTCTCTATGCATTCTTCTGTCAGAAGGAAATATTATTTATTTATTTATTTATTTATTTATAGAAGCAGGGAACACGGCAGTCAGTTGGATCAATCACCACATTATGCCCAATAATATTGATTCTATTTTGTTCAGTAAGGCAATATCCAGTGCTGAAAATATCAATGTCCAACACTTATTATATAATTAGGCATATTGATGAGAGTCAATAAAAATTAATAATGTAATGTTCAATTGTATTAACAGTGAAAATACGTTAGATGCACACTCAGATGAAATCAAGGCTCAGAGCATCCCATTTCACAGCTTTAACAAAAGACACATTGATATAATCATACACCACATACTCACACTGATTGCTTGTCAGAAGGTTGAAAAGCAGTGAAAGCCCAGTTGTAGTCTGAAATTCTTTTAAAAATATTCCTTGTATTTGTTTATTCGTTCATTTGTTCATTTTTATGAAAGCCAATATTTTTTTTCTTCCAGGAGTAGAAACAGAAACCCATCTCTCTTGTAGGTGTCATTTATGGAGAATTTTTTGTGATTTGTGGTGCGGATCATCTCCATGAACCCTGCACATCAGGTTGGAATGGATTGTTCCTTGAAAATGATTGAAGTCTGTCCCCAGAAGACATTTGTACTACTTGGTAAAATCTTGACACCATTTCTCTCTTACACCAAATGGAAACTGCACGTGCTGATACCAAGCCCAGCAGCACCAGGCACCATTAATAGGAGAGGTACACCCAAACAAGGATTGCATAGGCTCTGCACAACAGCCATCACTGGTGCTGAACCCAGACTCACAGGGAGACAAAGCAGTCTGAGGACAAAGGAAAAAGTTAAAAAATTATTTGCAGGTAAATGGTCTTTCCCCTCTTCTACCCCCAGATACGTAAAAAACAAATATTCTTGCTTTTGCATTAAAACGCCTACCAGCTGAAAAGCTTTAAAACTGTCAGCGATTCAGGTGACAGCCTCAACATCAGGTTACAGGACTGACTCGAAGTAAATGACATCTTATCCTCCATGTCCTCATTTGTAATTATTTGTATAAAGTAAACCTGCGACAGTGACCTCACCCCTTAAAAGTCTCAAAGCCAAAAATATAAAAACACCAGTCACTCTTTTTTTTTTTTTTTTCTCCAAAATACACAAGGTTTATGCTGTGTTTCATTCCTCTGACAGTGTTATTTGTAAACTACCCTTTGGCTCTGCAGAGGTTTAAAGTGGCTTTTGCAAGCTAACAGGCAGCAGACAGTCCTGCCCATGAAAAAGCTGCCTGCAGCTGCAGACTTATTTAAATGTGAGTGTGTAGCTGCTCTCCTGCATGCAAAATAAAGCAGGTGCTAAAATATTAAAATCTACCACTGTCCACTATTCATTACATCCAACTGGTGCTGTCAGAAGCAAGCTGCTTGACTAACCAGGGCCTGGGATTTAGTATGACATCTCAACTATAATTACTCCTTCCTCCTGATTCACTTTTTCAGCCTCAGACTTTCAAATTCAGCCTAGATTTAAAGTGTTGTGGGCACAGCTTCGTGTACAAGTTAGAAATGCGATGGCCTCTGAATGCAGAAGACAGCAGACCACCAGGGCCCACTGAAGCAGTTTGCTATAAACCTAAGGCAATGTAACTTGCTCTTGGGTGTCTTTGTGGCCGGAGTCTAACTCTCTCTTGGCAGATGTGTCAAGTCTTATGTACTGAGCACAGGAGTCATGCAGCTGGCTCTGACCCCAGCTCTCTGCAAGCCCGCTGTCACCCACGCTGCCTCTCTGAGGCTCTGCCCCATCTGCCAGGTGCAGATAGGACATTCCCTGGCATGAAGGATCACAGAAGTGACAGCTTGCATATTGTTCCCAGTGCAGTGCTGCGCTCGGGTTGGTGACAGCAGATGATTCAGGTCACGTGGAAGGGCAGCTCCAGACTTCCATGTTGCACATCTGCACCGTGAGCAAACCACAGATAAGAAATTGCAAGGAAAATAATCAGAAGCTTTTTGAATACATGTACTCTGCTACAGGGTTAACCTTCCCATAGACCTTACATTTCACCAAGAATAGTCCCCAGCGTCTTATGAATCGACAGCACAGATAGTAAGAAACAGCAGCATCTTTAAAATCTTCTGCAAGCTGCTGTTTTCTCCAGCAATATGTTTACCTATGCTGAAGAAAGTGAACATTTTGCTGACATTTCTAACATATTATGATCTTTTCTTTTGAATTTTTTTTTTAATTTAGAGTGAGAACAAACCCTCTACTTTTCTTTTCTTTTTTTTTTTTTTTTTACTTCTTCACTTTCTTTCAGAAGAGAAAGAAAAAAAAACTTGACAATGTTTCATACCATAGTGAAAATCATGTTTTCCACGCTACTTAGAAATATTCTACCTTTGTTTGTACCTATTTATTTATTTATTTATTAAATTTCCAGGTTCCAAGGTTAAAATAGAAGCTCTACAAGTATTCAGGGCTGATTTTGGCTGGCTAACTTATATTAATTACGTTGTCCCCAGCATTTTTTTGATAGATTTATTTCATTGTTGCCTAACACGCAGGAAGAACATACCTTTTTCACAGGGAAAGAAATACATCTCATAGTCCATTAGAGCTGCCTGCCACTAAGCAGTGAGGTGTGAGTCCCAGAGAGTGTTTCCCCAAAGCCCACATTTCAGGTTACGTGACAGGAGCATGCTCCATGTCAGGCAGCTTAATACGATGCAGGTGGTTTGCCACTTCTGTATGAGCTATCATATGAAGTACTTTCTCTACTAGGTGTCAGATGTCAGTTCATTGCAAATGTGTCCCAATACCAAAAGTATCTCATTTAACTTTCACGTTTTCTTCCTACTGCCCACTGAAGCACTGAGATTCTAACTTCTGTTTCCTGAGTAAGCTGATCTGCCTTCCCCACTGCTAGAAATGCTTTCTGGTGCATGTAGAAAATTTCTCACCCGGAAAAAAAAAAAAAGTCATGAGATTGAAATAGCTAAATCTGATATTAAAAAATATATCTGTAGAGCATGACAATTAGATTGCCCTTTTTCAGCTGTTGGGCAGCTCTGCAAGCCCTTTACCAGCTCTTGCTTCAGGTAGAAGTGGAGCCATAAATTCTTATTTTGATCAGCTAAACCCATAAATTCTTATTGTGTTCAGCTGTCATCACTGCCACCTGTACTGGCTTACTGAAATGTTTATGCAAGATGAAGAATTTCTTAGAGAAGAACAAATTCATCCTGGTATTAACAGATCCTATAATTGAGGAAATTGAAAGCATTTGAAGTAAAATGGACAAATCAGAAGTCTACCATTTGTCACACATGGTGAATACCCAAGGCCTCACAGCTCTTTTCTACAAAAAATAATTCCTTCTATAACCTGTGATGTGAATCCACAAATTGGAAATCCAGTGCTGCAGTATTTCCTCTCCTATGTGAGACAGTTCACAGGATGTTCTTTCTATTTTTCTGCGCTTTTTCCTCTCCCCACCCACATTATTTATTTCCTTATTGTATTTCTCTATTGACTCACTGATCCTGTTTTCCACTACAGAACACGGACATTATAACTATATCTTTTGAGTCACTTGTTTGAATGGGTCAAATTTTTTCAATAAAAAATAATTCTTCTACATTGGATTAATTTGTTGTCCCTATTGTTTATTAAGTTCAATCTGTTACCTCTGAGCATTCAGTCAAGATAAAAACCTTTTTCTGTTGTGTATTTTACAAATATACAACAACATATTATTCCTGTTCCTGACTATTTATTGTCCAAATAGACAAAGGACAAGGCAAAAGAAAATAACATCCAAGGAAGTAGGGGGAAAAAATAACAAAAAACATCAGTTGCTGTTCTGGCTATTCATATTGTTTAGGAACAGGATTGCATTTCTGCAACCGGAGTGCACAACTTTTCTCTTACTGTTTAGTCCTATTAAGAATAGTAAGAAAGACATCTATATCCATTTTCTGTTATATATTTATTTTGTGCAATGGCTTGTGAAAGAAATTGCTGACTCTTTTTTTCTAGTTCATAGAATGATAGAATAATAGAATTGTAGAAACATAGAATCATAAACTACAGAATGGCTTTGTTGGATGGATCATCCAATTCCAGTGTTCTTCCCTGGGCAGCCCCAGCTGCCCAGGACCCCATACAAACCGGCCTTGAGCGCCTTCAGGGATGGGGCATCCATTGCTTCTCTGGGCAGCAGTGCCAGAGAGCCTCACCACTTCTGAGTGAAAAAGTTCTGAGGTCTGAAAAGACCTCCATGAAAATGCTGCGTAGGGAAAACAACAGAAACTGAATTTTAATGTTGTTTTTGAATTTATTATTTCCTTTAAATCAAAGATTGTAGCACCATTTTAAGCCCTGGTCAGTGTATTCTAGAGTAGCTTTATGGCTTTCTCTCTAGTGCCAATCCCAGGATGAATTTTCTAGTGTCTCTCACATGCACTCACACATCCCTGCCCACATGAAGAATGGGGCTGTGGGTATGGCATGGGGTGGAAGAGGTAGCATGTGGCTGCTAAATCTCAGAGCTGGAGAAACTGTCTCCCTCAGACAAACAGAGGTATCTCAGGTGCATCTTGATGGCTCTGCCACTCCATTTTGAATCATCTGAGAGCTCTCAAGGCTGTGCCCTTTCATTTCTGTCAGGAAATGGCAGGGTGAAAGCCACTTTTTCCCACTTCTTGTTCCAAAATCTGTCTATGATATACATCAAGGAAGTGCTCTGCTGTATAAAACCACTGCTGACTTAAGATGAAATCCAAAAGCAAAAAAAACCTTGAGCTCAGTTTGCCTGTTTTTTTGCTAGTGTATATCAGCCTGCATGTGTAAACACTTGATTAAAGACCATAACACAAATAATTTAAAAATTTCTATTTCTTCATTTTGCAGTACTGTCACAGAATATAATTATATGATTTCTAGAGGGTACTTAAAAATGAATTACAGGGTGTTTCCTTTACGTTCCTAGTCGCATGTGAACTACAGAGCTTAGTACTGCTTTCTGTAAATACCATTCCAAATAATCATGAAACATCCTATAATTCAATTATAAATAACCTCTGAGAACCATAAAATGATATATTCTAGGCTGGTGACACACACAGATGTATTCACTGCCCTGACTGCAAAATGAAACCTAAAACAAACCCAGCATTTTCACTTGCTTTTGATCTGTAAAGTGCCTCTGTGCATGAAAAATACAAAGGAGACTATACAGCTTGTAACGCTCTCCTTGGAATTATTCCTTCTGAGAAAAACAAAGTCAAAATCAAAACAAAACAAAAAACACCACTATGCTTTTGATGGCAAAATAAGCAATAAAAGCTTTTAGCCAGCAGTGGCTGAGATGCAGATACACAGGAAAAAGCAACAACTTTTGCAGGAAAATATATACCTTTTTGTGGCACTTCTTACAAAAATCATGTGGTATTTTCAAAGATGGTTCTCTGATTTTTATGCATGAATTCCTGAAGCCTTCCTATCTTGATGCTTGCTGCAAGAGGCCATTTTTTCACCACCAAATGTCAAAACAAAATTTTAGAGTAAATGAAAATTGGACAAATCGATGGGGCACTTAATTTGAATCAAGGACGGTTCTTTACCAGGTGACTAAAGCTCAGTAAGTCTGTGCTTAACAATATTACACACATTTCTAACCCACAGCCTCTGACCCTCACAGCATCACCTCCACCTCCTGTGAATCCTGAGTCTGAACCTGAAGCAGCTGCAGGGAATTTCCTGGGATGGGCTGGGGATCAGGGGTTGGGGATAAAGCTGTCTGATACTGCATGTGTCAGCAGAGCCATACAGTTCTTGATAAGGTGTGGAAAATGATTAATTGATTAAGCACAGGATGAAAAGTCAATCTTGGTAGGTTTGATTCCCTAAAAGTTTGGGAGAAGACTCACAAATGTGTGATCTTGGCTGTCAGTGTAGCACTAATCTCTGCTCTGTTTTTTCAGCTCTAGTTTCAAATGGTAGGAATAAAATTGGAGATCACTGATCCCTTGGTGAACGACCTTTGATAAATAAGTGCTGTTTTCCTGAAAGACTATGCCTCTTCTCAGGAGACATTTGGAAGATTTTTTTTGTCTGAGAAGCAGCTGCATTCCAAATCCTAGGTCATCCCCCATCTGTTTGTCAAAAACAAGCTAGCTAATTTTGGGAATGCTAAAAAAATGAAGAATTTTTAAAAGCCTCGTTCATATGGATGGTCCCCAGCACTGAAAGAAAAGGCATATGGGGGAGCAGCAGTTGGTGGAACAGTTTTGTTAGTGGTATTAAATGTGGATAAAAGTGTTCTTGTAAGAGCCCATGATAAACATTGAAGGCAGATTTGACCATCACCCTTTTCTTCTTGCACTATTATTATCTTTATACTGTACACCTGGTACTGCTTACTGGTATGCGTTCGGCTGTTTTAATACATTTGGAATAGGGAGGCAGAGATGCCCTGTTTTGTGCTTGCAGCTCTGTAGATATTAGTAATTTTGCAGTTTTCCATCTGCAAGCAAATTCACACCGAGCACAGAACTGCCAGGAAGAGCAGATAAGCTGAAGGGAGCTTGGAGAAAAAGAACAAAAGTTATTTGTGAGGCTGGAGGGAGTGATATATAAAAGAGATAAGTATGTACAGCTCAACTAAACAATGACTAATTGCTAGGGCATAATAACAATTCTGAAAGGAATCTTAATTGATTTATCTGAATAATACTCAAGGCTTCTTTTAAGAGGCTTTACTATTAGAACTATTTATCTGCCTAGGTTAAGGGTACAATTGAAAACTCCATTCGATGACTGAAAACTAAACACACACAGAACCAAAACCATCACGGCGTTATTCACATGCCAGTGGCTCTTAAAATATTCTTGCATGAATAGTCTTGTGTGTCACCAGAGGAAGCTAATGGGTATCCTAGAGCCTAAGATGGTGATAAACAAAGACATTAAATGATAATGGTTACAGGGGTCTTAACAGAATGAATTAGTCTAATCCAATACACAGCCTGACATGACCTATGAATTGCTGTTTGCTGAGGAGCGTTAGCCATGAATTCTGGGTGAAGTGACTTGGATAAAGCATGCAATGAAACTCATTAAACGCAGGGAGAAAATATATCGTATTCTTTCGAAAAAAATTTAAAATATTAGTTCATAATATTCCGAGGATGGTATAAAATGTCTTAGCTGCACTGACTTCAGTGACACTGATTTGCATTAGCTGAAGTTCTGCCCCTAAATTGTTTAAGAAAACCCAGAATGAAACTATAATGAATTTATTTTTGGAAGGACACCATCTGGTGTTTTATTGCTAGCTGACAAGAAGTAAGAAAGGATAGTCTGGCTGCTAGTTGCAAGAGCAGTGCACAATTTGCTTCTAGCAGGAACTTGTGAGGATGTGGTTAACCAAATAACTCTTTTTAACAGGTCCCCTCACAATCATCTACAAGTTGGAGACGAGCTCAAGCCAAATCCAGTGACCTGCATATCATTAACCATCTCTGTTTAAAAGTGGTATAAACTAGGAATAATGGTCCCATACTGTCACGCTTCAGAAGCAAATTAACCCCTGTCTAGATCTCTATTGTGTTAAACCAATCATCTCCATTTAATGACTTCAATATTTCTGTTGATTGTAAAGCAGGCTCTGAATATAAGCTACACCACCTTTCAGGATTCATAGCCTACAATAATCTGAAGAACTTGAAACTTCATTTGGTTGCTGATTTCATTGCATTCTCTGATTCTCTCTTCTTTTTTCCCCCATGACTCTTTTTCTTCACTAAATCATTTTTCCAGTTGTTGTAGCAAATAATTCACTCTAAAACTGTCCCTTATAGCACATTATACTACAGGCAAGTTACAGTAGCTTTTCCCCAGTGCTGTTGATTAACTTAAGGAAAAGAACATTTAAGGTGTGATTTTGACTTTTTTATTGCTGTAACTATGTCAGATGCACTTCCTTTTATTTCATGTTCAATGATAATTTTAGCTGAGCCTTTAGGTAGAGGCATCAGATTAAAGAACAGCAGAACCTTTCTGAGAAAGATTAAATGATGATGCTTTGAGAGGCATTGAGGTTCATCTTCACCCCAGGCAGCAGCCACAAAGCAAGTGCCAAAACAATGTCTGCAGAGATAAGCATAAGTGTGAGCCATTTAGCAAAGGGAAGACTAAGAAAATGAAACAATTGCTTTATTTGCCTACCTCTATCACAAAGCACAGACGTGATTGAATAGTGGGAAACAACAGAAAGTAAGGCACAACTTTCCGTATGAAAATACATGTAGAGATGAGGCAAAATAAGCTTCCTTTCAAGGTGTTTGTAACAACGAGTATGAATAGCAAGCATCAGTTGTAGGATGCAGTAAGAATAAAAACAATTGTGAGAGCAGATTGAAGTCTCCTCATTTGCTCGATCAGTTCCACTTTTCCTGATGACGCACAGATTTTGCTGTTCTCTACTGGCAGGCATTAGGCAGCTGCTCTTTCTGCTGCTGGAGCTCATCTCTGCTCATCCAAGGCTGCAGTGCCATGCCACAGCCATCTGTGGGCACTGAGAGTAGGAAGGTTTTGAGGTCTGGGCTGTGACAGAGTGTCTATATCATGCTGAATTTGCTGACTTTAGCAGAGCTATTCTTGCCTGAGATGGGACAAGGGGATATGAGGGTCTGATCCGGATTTGAAGGCATTTGCTCTGCACTATGCCCTGATATTGTGGCTACTATAACTGTCTCTACAAGCATTGATACGATACAGGAAATAATGCTTTTATATCTACTGGACAGTGGTCTCAAGCTGCTTGGATTTAAATTGTCATCATTTGCAAGAAATGCCAGACCATAAGGAATGATAGCCAGGAAAATTTTGGTTTCTAAGGAACAATAAATAAGGATAATTCCATAGCATTAAGAAAGCTTATATTTTTTTTTAATCTTTACTTCTATTAAAACTGCTTGGAAAATACAATGTCAATGTACAACTGTAATTACAGTAGATCTGAAATTATAAATATGGCCATAAATATTTTCCTCTAGTCAGATTTGAAAACACAAAAAGGAATGTGCTTGCTGTTCTACATTAATCTACTTAGAAGGAGATATTCCTGATAGTTCAGCCTCACTGAACAGAATAAGGCAGACAGAGCCTCATGTACACCTCCTGTTGTGGCAGAACATTGAAACTGGAGCTGTGGGCAAATGCAAGTGAGAGATGGTTGCTCTTGAGGCAGCTGGGATTTAGTTACAGCTTAAATCCTCCACGTGATTGCAGTCCAAGCTAATCAACCCCGCTTAAACAAAGGTGTATGAGCGTGAGCACCCCATAGGATCAGTAAACGGAAACCAAACTGGGAAACGAGCTGCTGAGAACATGTTATGTTGCTCTGTGTTAATGGATTAACTGGTACAAATTTCCACTGATTTGCACTCCACTTGCTTCTATGCATATATATCCATTTGCATAGTAGAGCACTTAAATAATTAATGTACTTCAGTGTCTCCATAACCTTGTCATATAATTTCTTCATGCCCTTTGGCAATTCACTTCTCTACTCTGGCCTTCAGTTCACTTTTTGTAGAATAAGTGTGCAGTCAGAACTCAATTAACAGAGATAACAGAAGTGGAATAACTCAGAGAAATAGAAAACAGACAATTGAAGACATATACTGCAACAGCTATTCAAGAAGAGGATAGAGACATGAAAGATCATTGACAGTGTCAATTCTGGAATACAAGGATTTTTGCTCTAAACCAGGACTAAACGTTCAATCCATCATGCCCAAACATAGTTACATCTATGCATGCTTACACAGACCTTCCTTCACAGTAATTTGTGATGTGGATAAGTCACCTAGGGATCAATATGTAGTGGCTAAGTTTGAGTGATAAAATATTTTTCTGCTGCGAAGTGCATTATGAAAAGCAGTAAGAATGTCAAATAAGACAGATCTTTTTCTCCATTTATCTCTTTTCATTAAAAATAAATAGATAAATACATATATCAAACACTGGGTTTTGTGAAGGAGCCTGAAAATACAAAAAAAAATTAAGTCCAGTTAGGTACTAATTGTAGCTCACCTCTATCTCAAAGTGATAATCATAAATAGATAGACTTCCCTAGAAGAATTTTTTTTTTACCTTGTATCTGAGTGCATATGTAAATCATACCCTTTGGTACAAAGGCAAACATAGGATATATTGTTAAACCTGAATAAATTGTTGAAGTGAAAATACTTCCAAAGCACTTGGTGATCTAGGAGCTTATACTTAATTTCAGTCTGGAATTTATGGCCATACATCATTATATATTCTACACACACAGAAGAATGTTATCCAAAAACCAAGAGGAAGAATGAGTGATCAAGAAAGAAGATTTACAGAATCCTGAGCTGTGATTAAACTGGTGAGAATTTTGCTATAAGAATTAAAATAACAACAAAAGCAACTCCATTTTATCTTTTCTGAGTAATTCAGTGTATTCTGACTTTGTTGGTATGAGTAACTGTAACATTTTTTTTTTTTTTTCTATAAGTTATTAAAAATATCCCAAAGGTCAGAGAAAGAAAACAAGAAATCTGCTCTTGTTTTCTTGGAAGCAATAATATCCTGCATATTATTCCTGCCCATGGCAGGAGGTTGGAACTAGTTGACCTTCAAGTTTGCTTTCAATTTGAGCCATTCAAAGATTTCATAATATCAAAAAAAGTTTGTGTCTAAATGATGTTTTTAACCATTCCTCCCAAAGTTGGTAAATCCTGACCACATCCACATTTATAGGCTTTTTCTTAGGTATATAGCACATCTGCTTAGCCTTTTCACTCACATTAGCAGTCTGTTTTGTTGTGGAACATTCTCCTTTCATTGTTTGAATCACATGGCATAATCCTATAGGCATACTACAAAACCCCATCATTTGTAGTTGAGCATCTTCTAGACTCCAAAATTTTATTGTAAATCTCCAAGTTCTTGTCCTCTTTAATGACAATGTGAGAGAAAAATAGAAAGAAATCTTTAAAGCAAACTATCCTGGTTCTGTCCTTTCCCAACCTGTTGAGTTCCTCCAGACCTCTTGCTGATAGGACAGTAAGAGAAACTGAAAAAATGAAAAGGCTTTGACTCTGTACAGCACTCCTCAGCAGCAACTAAAACACTGGTGTATTATCAACAGCGTTTCTCTACCAAAGCCAAAATACAACATTGTAACAGACTATGTATAGAAAGAATATTTTTCTACAGACATAGCCCTGTGAGTGAGAGGCATTAAAAGTTCTTTTCATGCTGTCTCAATATTGACCTTCAGTGAGGTTTCAAGAACCTTTCTTGTGTAAAGCAACTATGTTAGCTGAATTCAGTGCATAATGCTAATCCAATATAGAGATATGCCATTCAGCCACAGCATGTAGATCAGTGTTAGTGGAAGGAAAGAAGTAAGGAATCTATTTAGCTCTGCTGAAAGCTGCTTTTCCAATTTCACCATCCCCTATTATTGATATATTTCATGAAAAAAGAAACAAGGGATTTCAGCTGAAGTCAGTAGTCATTTCACATGAAATCTCTACCAAATCTACCATTTCCAGTGGATTTTGATTTCTCACTTTTTCAAAACAACTTTGTTGTGTCAAAATTCATAATTTCTCTTGGTCCAGCTTTTCAAAGGGTTATGCAAGCATACACATTAGCTCCCTTAGTTCTGTTTCTTTGTACTAGTGATTACAATTTTTCACCACAGTCACAACCATTAGCTGTGCATTTTTGCCAATGATGAAAAGAATTCGTGTTTATAAAAATCTGCATGGCCACCTGGAATGTGGCTTGTCTTTCATGATGCTGTTGCCACTGCTGAAACACACCAGCCAGCACCATACTGTTCTGACATTCATTGTTTGGTCCCCATAAACATTCAGCAAGCGTCAACGAATGTCAATGGGTAGAATTTTTTTCACATGGAGTAATTTAGCTCCACTGTTTTGCTTCATACATGTTTGATGTCAGATTCCATTTTATCAGACTGCCCCTCCTCTGCCATGTATCACACAATAAAAAGGTGTAAAGGAATATAGTGGGAAAGTTCAACTTTTTTTGACATACAACCAACATCTGCCTCTGATGTTGCGGGCCAACATGATAAAATAGGAGGCAATACTTTTGGGCAGCCCTTCTATATTAAAAGGTATAAAAATGAGATTAGGCATAGAAACAGCTATTTTGCACTGGAAAAATACAAGTGTTCTTTCTACATCATAAATGTCAATGGAAGAGAGAATAGAAAGATATAAAGTAAAATGACTGATCAGAAAGTATGCTGCGTTTGACCTTTCTCAAGGTGTATGACCATTGTACTGTCATATGATGGTGATCTTTGATTTTCTTCTCACAATGTTCTATTTGACATAGTTGATGAAAAAAAATCCATAGTTATTGAGTATTGCACTGTGGTTTATTCTGATGTCAAGTTTCAGCCATCAACTCAAATTTTGTTTCCCCAAGATCAAATGTCCAGAGACAACAGCTGTGGAAACCCTCAGACTCAATTTGATTTTCCAAATCAATTAAAAAACCTAGGGTGCTACTGGATTCAGCTTTTAGAAAATAAATTGGGTGGTTTTATTATTATTTTTTTTTCCCCCATTTACTTTAGGGGAAAAAAATGCACAAAGATTATTAACACGAGCTTCAACACAGCAATGGAAAGAATCCACAGCTTTCCTTATAGAAATAGGTGAGGACTTCGTAGAATCTAAAACACTAATAAAAAGAGCAAAAGATGTTCATATGTTGAAGGAGCACCCAAATGGTAACACACTGGCTTCTGAACAGTCACAGCTGCCATTCAAGTAGCAGTTAAATTGCACTGGATGAAGAGACAAGTGGTGGTCTCACTGAGTCTCACTGAAATTTCAGGGCTGCCCTGAAACTCCTCTTCTTGCTCATGCTGTTCAAACTGAGAATGGGAAAACCTTCTGCAAATTCTCACCATTGCCTTCTTGAGATTTGCTTTCCATGTTCTCCCTTGCCTTCACACTTAGATACGTCTTACTGTTCTTGATGAGATGAAAATTTTATTTTCTAGCAAGAGAAATCTGCAAGCTTTGATATAATATGTATCTCCCATGTTATGAAGAAAATAGAGAAAAATGAAATTATTTCCTTGGAATAAAATAATCAGTCAGTGGCAAAATCAGAATGCAATATAAATATAGAAGCCACTTATGACGTAAAAGTCTACCAAATCCTTAAATGACACATAATCTTTCCCATCCTTTAAATGCAGCTCTTCCCAGTGTTAGGTTTCGCTATCAGAGAACAATCTATTAATTTTCAGTAACGACTGTGTCTTTAGAAGAAAATACAGCAGGGTCAATGGGAGAGAAATGACATATAACCTCACTTTATGCTAAGAATAAATGGTATTCTCCAAAGTATTAGCACTTCAAATACACTTTTTCCCCATCAACAGTTTTATTTGTCATTATTCATGTAATCAATATCTTTTAACAAGTCTATGCTTTTGGTGCTGTTAAGTGTCTTCAGGTCCAGGGTTTATTAAAAGACACAGGGAATAATTATAAAGCATGGTATTGACTTCATGTACCTTGGTTGTTCTGTGTGTAATTATGTTATGATTATCTCAATAATTAATGGGTTCGTCTGCATTCCATAATAGCATCACTGAGAATCTTCATTTTCAGACCTTCATACTGTCTATTTTCCTTTATGTACACGGTACAACAAGTGCTCGGATTTAACTCTTTTGTTTTTGTAAACTGGCATAATTTCATTGAGCAAATTTAAAGAAGAAAACATCCAGACAACATTATCAATTCTTCTGATCTTCAGAAGGATAAATCAGGTCTATGCTATTTGTAGCTGGTTTAACATGCTTAACCAAATGCTGACCTTGTTTACATCAAATTAACCTGGGAATAGACCCATTACAAAGCAACAGTCATATCATAAAATCATATCATAGAAACAAGTCTTGGAAACAAGTCTCACAGAAGTATAGTGTAAATGATAAAGTGAGGAGAATAAGAAAAAGACCAGGAAGACAAAATAATTTGTTCAATTAAGTTGTGACAAAATCAAGAACTGACAACTCATTGAGTGACAATTGCTGTGGCTTCCTTGACGAAGAGATTGGGATCTTGCTCTGTTTCAGATTGCTTCATGCACCATCTGAAGAACTCATCTAGCAAGTATTCTTAGCAAGTACAGGATTTATTATCTCACATCTTTCAGTGGTATCATTGTATGAAGCAAGCTAAGAATTGTTTGCATAATTATTTTAGAAATTAATTGAAAGCATCTGAGTGTTAATAAACTGTTAAAGAATCAAAAGTTTTGGAAGAAAATGTCTAACTGTCTAACTACTAATAACTCAAACTTCTTGCTGATGTCTTGTATTTTTTATAAGCATTTTAAATTTTTTAACATGCACATCATTCTTTTTCCATATTAGAGATATGGATTTCAAGCTTACCATCATAAATCAAATCAGTGGTTGTTAGTCCATTATCTGATCTGATGCTATGTAGTTGAATTCACAGCCAGTATTCAAAGATCGAATATACAAAAATATAAAACAAGGGAATCAGGAGAGAATAAGAACCGTCATTAGGCAATATCCCACCCAAGTCAATTCCTCCACCTTTAAGAAAGTGCTGTCATAGAAATATCGTTCTCATTACTTCTTGCTTACTGCTTGCAAATAGGACTACTTCAGCAAAACACTGACTTGAACTAAGTAAATGGGATTTAAACATAAGTTTTTCTTTTTCTTTTTTTCTGATTTAAGTCTTTACATTTTCTTAAATAATTGTGGAATTCCAGTGCTTAATACAGAGGAAATGTATGTTGGACTGAAACATTACAAAATATGGTAATCCTGAAATAGGTAAATGAGAAAAAAGTCTACTATAGAAAGAGAGAAAGAAGATATCTGAACGTAAGTAATAATGTTTGGGAAATGGAAATGCAGTCCCAGCAATTCCCTTAAAGAGAAATCTAAACAAAAACAACTGAATTGTTGTGTAAAATTTATGAGACAATTTAAAGAGCAGAAGGACTTAAAGAACAAATCAGTAAAGCTAACATAAATATATATTTTTAAAGGATAAACCATGAAACTGTGAGGTTGCTAAGGAGCAATTAAGGAGGAAAAAATATATATAAGAAAGACCCTAAGTGGATTCTTGGCTCTGTTTTTCTTTTACTCCAAAGGATGCCTGCACATAGCAGGCCTGCTCTTTCAGATAGTAGTGATGGGGCACTCTCAGAGATAGTGGCAGCAACAAAAAATGTTGGAACAAGATAATAGAATAAAGAATAGCAAAACATCAGCTTTAGAGAAAACATAGAGAACTATTCAGAACTGTGGAAAAGACAGCACTGGTCAACAGGTTCTGCTTTCTGTCATTAGAACAGAGATATTAAATTACGATGGTAGGTTAAAATCAAAATATTAAAAGTAAATCCTTTTTTCTGCACCACATCTACCAAAGACTAGCCTTTTTCCTAGATGATATTATTATCATACAATTGCAATGGCTATTCATACAGTCATGCAATGACCATAATGATCCCTTCTGACATTAAAAAAGAATATAGAAAATGCAAGGGTTATAGACCTCTGAAAAGGTCTATTGTTAGTAACAGGATATTGGGCTAAGGAAATCATCGGTCTGCCTTTTAGGACAACTCCTAAACGTTTAAATTATCACTCATCTTCTGTGTCATGTTGTATTCTTAATGTCAACTATAAAAAAAATAATAATAATTCAGAAATAACAACATAATGTTGTAAAACCATAAGGAGTAAATAAGATTAGAAAAGCCATTTCCTTTACTGGGATTTGTGAGCTAAAGGTTAACTTCCAATTAGAGTTTCAAAGGAAGAACTTTTATTCTGCTTTGGTTGAGGCTTTTAGCAAATCACATTTATATGTGCAGAGCATTTGTACGTTTCCTAATAACTTTCCATTGCGCTAAAGGCTTTAAGCAAGCCAATAGTACTTGTATAAAGAAGCTGGACATGAGTTACTCATTGATAAGATTTGTTAATATTGCAATATCAGCTGCTATTGCCTTAAGATTGATTGCCATAGTGTTACTATTTAATTGCTTGGCAAATACTATACAACAACCTTGTATTTCCAAGTGTAAATAAAACTCAGCAGAGAAAGATTAGTTTCTGTGTCACATTCATATAATAGTAAAACAGCAATAATAGTATTGTATTAAAAATAATGTAATGGAAAAAAGATAAATAGTGCAAAACAATAACTGGCAAATTTAAATAATACTGGGCCCAGGGGATTAAGTAATACTTTGCATTTTTATAGTGCTTTCAATATAAGGATCTCAAAACACTTCTCAAACATTAACAAAATAAGCTTCCCAACACTCTTTAGGTAGGGAAATATTATCCTCATTTTACAGATGAATAAGCTTCTTTATGAGGAAGATAAAGCCAAGTGAAGTTTCCAAAGCCACAAAGCATGTCAGAAGCAGAATTACTAAATAGGCTCCGTGCTTAGATTACACAGAGACAGAGACCTTGACAAATAAAATAGAATCCACACATTCCCTTGAAAGCCAGTTCATGCGTATTGCAGTCATCACCTTAAATAAAAATTATTAACATGAAAAAGCTAAATTTTTATTTCTGAAGTAAATATTAAACTGTAGTGAGAAGCACTCATCTCAGTGCCTGCAATGACTGCCTATGAACCTCTCAAAGCAAAGCTCTGCTTATTGCACATTCATCCCATGGATCCTAGATTCAGTTCTCTGAAGACTGGTCCCACACTACCTACCCTTCTTTAACCCACTTCATATGCACTCAAATCCCTTTTCTGCCAGCCTGTTGATTTTTTTTTTTTTTTCCATTTTTCAAATGATAATAAATGTTTCAATATTTGCCTGTCAATGATTCACATTTTAGAGTGGATGTTCACTAGCCATGAAAGAGGTATTTTTTTTGTTCCTGGGCATATCCTTTTCTTAACTGATCTAGTTATTCCAGAAGTTTATTTTACATATTAAACTACAGTATGAATCACCAAAAAATGTGCATAATATTTGATTCAGAAGTTAATATAAGAAGTGGTGTCCATGCTAGATATTGAGATCACAATAGAGCAGTTATACTGGAAAATCTGAGGATACTCTGGGTTTTCACAAATGAACCTGACTGCTGTCATAAAACAAAAAAAAAAAAAAAAAAAAAAAAAGGAAATAATTGAGAATGTGCTGAAAAAAAAAAATTCAGATACAGTTTTATGTTCTTTGTAGGATGAAAAGGTGAGAAAAGGTATCTGGGGTAATTAATTTAGAGTCTGTTAATTTTAGTTGCAAAAGAACCTAGAGGAATTAAGGAAGTTCCTTCCTTTCCACTCTTTTTTAACTTCTACAAATCCCACTGCTGCTCATTCACTGTCAAGGCAGCAAAACCTTCATCAATGTTACTAGAAGGAAGGGAATTTATGTATATATAAGCATATACACATATTTATGTCCACACATACAGGCATATATGTACAAATGTATACAAGGAGTCCTAATCTTTCCAAGCAGAGTCACAGCAGCTCTCATACTCTCACCCAAAGGTAAGTCTCATTTACCTACCAAAGCAGATCAAGCATTCCCATTCCATCAGGGTAACTGCGGAAAGTCCTTGTTCCTTGGAGGTGGGCTCGTACCAGTTGTTCACACACGAAACTAAATTTTTACAACAGATTTAGGCAAATCCAACAAAATTAATTGAAAAGAAATTCCAGAAGAATAGACCGTTTTTCACTGGGACTATACCCATTTCACAGGACCAACAATTTTTCAGCATGATAACAGTTCACAGTTTTTTCAGTATAAAATGACTGCAAAGACACAGTCTCCATCTTCCAAGGGCTGCAAGACTTTTTCCAAATCATTCACTGGACATTTCTGATATTTAGGAAAATGTCCTACTTAGAGCTGATTTCAGAGTGGACATAGCCATATAGCACTGCAGAACTAATTCACTGGCCTAGCTTCAGAAGTTGTTCAGAATGTTTTTCCTTCCTTTGAATGAAATGAAGCACAAAAGCAAGAATACATTTCTCTTGACATAATGTTTTCATTAAGTGGCACAAATATCAAACTCTTGATTCACTGACTATTTTTTACTCCAGTAGAAATAGTCAGCAAAACAGCAAAAGCCAACCTTAAAAAATGGCAAGATAACAAATCTATTAGTATTTTATTTTTACAGGAGTAATTCTTTTTTCCAATTTGTTAAAAAATATACAATATTCCTATGCTGCAGAGCAACAAGCTCAAATGAGCTTCCTAAATTACCATTCCTTGCTTTGAATAACCCAAAGTCTTCTTACTAAGAAAGTAAGTCTGTTCTTTTGTTAAGTCCCCTAGTTTGCACTTTACCACAGAAAGCAAGCAAGAATCATAACTAATGACTCATATTCCCATATAAATGTCATTTAGATGTGTATTCTGAGTATGTGGCTTATTGTTTAGACAGAAAACATTTGTCTAACTTGTTTTGGGATAATGGCTGTCTTTAAATACCTCGTTGTAATAAAGATGGGGAAAAGGATGTTGGACCATCTGTTGGTATGTTGTTTGCGCATATTTTGCACCTGCAGAAAGAACTCTGTTCCCACACTTGCCCGAAAAAGAGCCATCCCATAAACATGGAACAGTTAGGCTAACACATGGAAGACTTTGAAAACGGTGTAGAGTCTCCTTTTGTCCTTAGGAGACTAACCAAAATCAGTCCAACAGCCAGGGAAGTGAAAGGATTTCTGACACTGAAGAAAATTCCCAGCTGCATCTAAACCACCTTGCTGCTAAGCAACTAACAGGCCAATAATCAGAAAACATCACTATGTATCATATAGATGGCACTTAGTCTTGAGAGTCATTATACTCAGCAAGCGAGTGTAATCTGTGGAAAAGATCCATTCAGGTGGGCTCACTGAGGGCAAAAAGTTGAAGCTTCAGTGGTTCAGGCAGAGCTTTCTGCATTTGGTGAAGTTTCCGGTCTAGTTTTACACAACCAAAACTCCAGCAGACTGCTCTCACAGAGTCCGTTAAGTATTTTAGCATTCACAAGAGCAAACAGGGGGGAAAAGGGCAGTCTTTATAAGTGATATGAATTATAGCAAGAAGTTGATATAGGAGATCTGAGTCTTTAGTAAGTGCAAAGCTAAGATTCATTTATGAATGGCCATTTGTCATGGATGAAAGAGAAACATTTGTGGACTACTGATGTTATATTTACATGGCCACAAGGACAGGGAGATATATGGTTTTTAGGCCTTTCTTTGACTATAGAATCTCTTAAATAACATTGACTGAAATAGATTTTGGCTTTTCGATGGCTCAGCATGTCATATGATCAAATTGTGGTTCAATGCTCTCATCATTTTATTTGGACCAAGTCTCACACTCTACTTACACACATATGTGTTTGTTTGTTTGTTTGTTTTTGACATGATTGGCTACTTGCTATCAGATGTACATAAGACTGAGGCAAGCACAGATTCCCCATCTAACAAGTTGAGCCTGGAAAATTTCAAATGTTGTCTTCATTGACAGGAAGGTCTGAGGTTGTTATCTTCAGGTAATTAATGTATTTGGACTAACTGGATATAATATAAGACACTGACTAGAATACATGTTAAGACTGCTGAGAAATAAGCTATGTATAATTAAGGTGTGACGACAAATCCTATGTAGCTTCTTTGTAGCAATTCTGTACTATTCTTAGACAGTTCTTTTCAATATTACTTCAGCTTTAAAGGATAAAATACAAAAATAATTCAGACAAAAAGCGCAGTATTTAGACTATTTGTGAATTAATTAGAATATTAATTAAACGATGAAATTTGGCAGCCAAATAACAAATGTCCCAGAGCCCCCTTCCCTCAACTGTCTAATGTGTACATCATCCAGCTCCAATACCATTTCATTGTTTCAGCCTCCAAGAAAAACAGGATGCAATATGCCTTCTGTCTATGATAAAGTTTCCTAATACAGTACAGTAATGCAATTTGTTTTCATACAGCATCCTGCATATAAAAAATTACATAACCCTTTATGAGAAGATAATGCATTACAGACTCAGGCACATTATTGTCTTGCAGGAAGAAACTGAAGGATAATGTTGTGGGAAGGGATTGAGGAAATAGGAATTGAGGTACAAAAGTAGTTAAAAAAGAAAGTAGTAAATGTGTAAGTATTCTTGAGCTGTTGAAGAAATGACACTAGCTTTAATAGAGGGCTTTAACAGCGGCAGGTCAGCCTTGTTGCAGACACAGTATAACACAAAATGTTACGTACACACAGAAGGTGATAGCTCTCATCCCATGGGTTTATGCCATAAATAGATGACAAGGTGAGTCACAGAAGAACTACATGAATTCCCTAAGTTGAAGGAGTCAACTTGTGGTTCAAGTGAGGAATGAACATGAATGCTCAAAGTCTCAGACTCCTGACAAAAAATATTTGTCCAAAAAATGTTTTCCATGATAGATGGGCCATTATTGCAGACCCAACCATTTCATTAGTTCTGGGGATACTCACTCTGACCACTACAATGTGAAGGCCTAAAGCAGGTGAAGAAAACAAGTCTTTGTGCCAGCTCCGTACTAAAATAGGGAAATTTCAGATTTGAAAAAGAAAACTACTTACATGAGAATTTGCTTATTATTTTGACACTGGAGTGAGAGTTATTCCTGATTCCTTCGTAGGAAATATGTCTGTAAGCTAGTCATTCTGAAATTGTAAGGAAAAGAGATGAAATATATTCTCTGTCCAAATGAGGGAAAAGATAGTTAGTATTAGCACCTCTTACCAAACCTATGGCAATTTATAAAGTATAATTATGATTCCTCAAAATCCCACGATTACACTTTAAAAGTCACTAAATTGAATGGTCTCTTTCTCTCTCGTTCTGTACCACAAAAATCCTCTCATGGACTCACAAACCTTTCCCAGGAGGCTAAATCTTTCTCACCATTCAGAATTCAGTGCTGAGAAAAACATTGTTAGGAATATAAGAACATGGAAAATTCAATGTTGAATACAACTACAGTGTGATTGGCTTCGCTTTCATATGGACACACAAGCCACTGAACATATGTACACCAACAGGAGGGAGAGATGTATCTTAGACACATCCTTCTCATTCTGTAAACCCATCCATTCAGTATGGATTCTTTCCCAAGAGCTCAAAGTCTTCTGGAAGCTGGTAGGATTGGAACTGGGCTTCTGCCATGGCTTCTGGTGTCACTTTGGACAATATTTCTAGGTGTGTACAAGAGATGGAAGCAGGCAGGCAAGAGCTATTCTGCTTGTGCTCTGAGGCACAGAACATCAGTCAGATCCCATCTGGGACCCATATGCCCAAATGACCACAAGCTGACACATCCTGTGTTTCAGAAGTCTCCAGCTGTGTCTTTCTCACTCCTGCACTGGAAGTCACTGCTCCAGCAGCAACCTGCATAGGCACAGGCATGTACCTATGCCTTGACCAGTCCAAATCACATTTCTATATATTAGTCTGTGTCTCCTTTCAGTGAGGTTGAATCAGAACAGTGAAATGGAGCAGCTGATACTAGAGCACATCTGTTGAGCCAGATGTTGGGGCAGTAATCCCTGGTAAATCTGTAAAACAGACAGCTGGTGGCAGTAAAGTTTGAAGAGGCCACAACTAGATTCACCCAAGAAAGACTGTCAAAATCCTAATTAGTTCACTCACAATGAACTAACACAGCAATAAGGCTTCTGCATTACAGCTGATTCTGGCTGCACCCATCTGTGTAAACACATATAAATCTCTCTTTGATTTTTTCCCCATCTGTGAAATAGGAGCGTGTTACCTTTTTTTTTTCTTTTTTAACTATTTTCTTCCTTCTCTGTTTTAGCTCTTCAGGATTCTCACTTATTGTAGCCTTGCTCATTACTATAACAGTGGGAGAAATACTTAATAGCTGTCAAGGATGGACATTCTCATTGAATTCAAAGGGAAAACTGACATTGACTTAAATAGGAACCAGAAAAGACATTCAGAAAACCATGAAATACTCCATTTATTAGAACTATGTGAATTGTTAATATGATAATGATTCAAAGGGCTATGAGATTGGGACATTTTTCAAAGGTGTAGCTTTACTCAAGCCTAATCTCTGAATGTTTACAGATGTCTTATGTTCTTATAAAAAGCGAAGCAATTCTCATATTCTTGGAATAGAAGAATATATAGCATAGCCTGCATTTTAAAGAAATCATAGCTTGCAAAGTCTTGTGAACATTAGCCCTCGACCCTTTTCCCATGATCCCTCCCACTTTTTTCCCCTCTATCTTCAGAAGTCAAAGATAAGTAGTGAAAAAGGATGAAAGCATGAAATGAAAGCTGAAAATCAGAGCTGTGGATTTCTGAAAAGCTGCTGCTGTTTGAGGCAGGGTTAGGGCAAGGGGTGGGGGTGGGATGAGGTAAAGAGAGATCACAGGACTGCAGTTGGAAAGGACATGCCAAAGAAGAGGGTGGGAGCAAAGGGAACACAGTTAAAATAAATTTTTGATGTGGACACTAGCTGAGTGAGCCTAGGCTGAAACTCGGCATAGAGATTATGTGTAGGTTGAGGCTTACATTTAGCATTTAAAGAAAGATAGAGGCATGAATCCCCTTGCAGTGGGAGTCAAAAGCGGGCTACAAAGCAAAACAATAGGACAGTAGAACATTTCTACATAAGATCGTTTTGGTCTCAGCTCTAGATTCTTGTTATTTTCTTTGTTGTTTGTTTTGTTTTGTTTTGTTTTGTTTTAGGTTTGATTTTAAAGTTTTCTTTTTTTAGATTTGATTTGTTTAGATTCAATTTTAATGTTGGTGTTGAGGGACAAAAAAGATTCTAGAGCTCTACTTGGATGGGGATTACAATTGCTTCCCAAAAAAATGTGTAGGCTGTAAAGACTGAAAGACTTGCTCTACAGATGCTCTTGATGTGAACAATGACTGCATGACCTTGTCCAAGGCTCACCCTACTTTTATAGTTATCATTAAAGTCGACGAAAGAGAGAGCCCATAGCTGTAGTTGGAGATGAGCTGAAAAGATCTTTCAAAGAGAAAGAATAATCTGACAAGAGAACTTTCTATGAAAAAGATAAATCTTCTGGACACAGTTTTGGGGACCCAACCTAATATTTAGCATTAGATTTGGGAAGAGTTTGGATGGAGTAAAGAGAGAACTGGTAAATCCAGTCATAGTTGGGAGTGGATGGCCAAAAGAAAGGGTACCATGGAAAGAGAAATCTTATGGGACAGCACTGGCTGAGATTCTTTATGTAAGGCTCAACCTGAAGTTAAGGTTACTACTAGATTTGAGAGAAAGAAAGATCTTGCAGCTCCAGCTGGAGCATGTCTTCAGAGTGATTGTTGAAGGAAAGTGCAGTCAACAAAGGGGACTTGTTTGCAAGAAATCCCTACTTATGATCATGGTTAGAGCTAGGATTAGGGCTGGTAAAAACAGAGATCCTAGAAAGGGACTAAAGAGAAGATGGCACATAGAAGAGTGGAGTACAGCACTTGTAGTGAAGAAAAACAGTAATCTCTGTTCAGTTTCAGCAAGGAGGAAAACCTTGGAACCCACTGTCATTTATGAATTGTAGGGAGTTAAAAGGGAATTTTGTATGCTTCTTAAAAAACTGCTTAAAGATGAGTGATAGGAAATCTAAAAATAATCCGTATTGCTCTAATACAGATCAGTGAAAGAACTCCAGGCTTGCTTACATTTCTGACTCAGCCTTATTTTTTGCCCTTGCATAGCATCTGAGGCCCTAAAAGTCACACTCTTAACACCCTTTGAGGTCGATAGGTATTTCATTTCTTTTATAAAAGAAAGCAGAGGAAGCCAAGATGCTTGTGGTTAGAAGGCTATAAAGCACATGCTTCTAATCAAGTTTCTAATTCCAAACCTTTCTTAGATGTGGTCTGGTATTTTAAGCTATTCTTCTCACTGTTTGGTTTTACAGCTTTTCTTCTGGAAGATTAGACAGCCTTAATAAATACCTAGTCGTATTATAAAACAATGTTAATATATGTGAAGAACAGTAGGCAGCAACAGGACAGTGAGTACTCACTGCAGATGTGGAGCAAGTCAATATTGGAGACAGGAATGAACAAACCAATGAGTATTGTTACTGCTGAATCATTTTCACAAAACTTGTTTACAGTCCAGTGTGGCTGGAAGCCCTATGGATGCTTCTAACTAAGTAGTCTCTTTCAAATAAATCTTCTACATTGACAGAACACTTTACTCAAAAATAATATCTGCTTCTTATTTCTCAGCTGCCTCTTTTTCCTACTCAACGCAGACTTCAGTTAATTCTATAGTTCAGCTCACCTCAGGATGTTCTGGGAAACACCTGCAGGATGGAAGCATTTGTTCACTAAAGTATGCCCAAGGTTTCCTCCTTGGACTGTCATGCAGTTGTCACTGACACGTTGGGCTGACAATTCTTACTTATCCCAGAAGCCAATAAGCTGTACAGGTGGTTTAAGAGAAGGTCATCTCAAAAAAAAGCCATACTGACTTAAAGGGGAAAAGGCCTTCTTCTCTGAGCGCTGTTGACTTTCCAGCATATTAGGCCAACTGCATGAATAGATAACGTTTCTGCAACAGGCTGATGACACTAACTTCAGGTATCCTCACAGCTCCCAGTCTTATTTACTCCAGGATGTTGTAGCAATTATGAACAGACCAGGCAAACAAGGATTGACAAGGATCCTTTTATTGCTTAGTACTGTCCTATGTGAAAACTGAACACCCAGTCAGTTCTGATAAGATAATTAATTTTGTGTGGCAATGGGGCAAAATCCTAGAGCAAAATTAAAGTTAGCCTGACTGTTATTTGGCTCTAATCACTATGTTTACTCTGTAATATTTATTCAGACCATTTTTATGTTGCTTTACTTGTACAGCCAGCTACTTTACAGTAGAGGACCTCATCACAAGAAGATATAAATCCATGCTGCTGGCCCCTGGGAAAACTGGTAAATTAAACCATGTGTGCATAGACTTTAAAATACTAGAATCTATTATACCTTTCCTTCCCACTGATAAATGACAATGGGTTTTACTTGCTGAATACTTACTTACGAAAGGCCACTGTTTATTAATACCTCCCTGTATAAATATCAACGTAACAAGCTTATATGAAAAATATGTAAAGGGTCATCTCTAAATTGGGAAAAGTCAGGCTATTCAGCACAAATGTCCATGCTTCGTTCTGTCTGGAGATTTAAACAGCCTCATCACCATAGTATCTGGAAGGTGCACACAAGTGTGACATGATTAGCATCTGTCATGTGTAGGTCTTTCTATTCCTTCTGCACTCTCTGGGGAAAACTGTGCAAGGATTTTTTTAAATATACGATACCTCCAGTTCACTGTGTGTTTATATTAGCAAAGGCAAGGTAAAAGATATGTGCTATACTGCAGTCTTTCACTCACCTCATTTTAAAAGATATGAATATAGAAAGCAGTGTTATCTGTGCCAGATACATATGTTCAGATATTTTGGCATATTTATTTAATTGTTCCTATTAAAGATGTGAACAAGGGCTGAACCGAAAGCCGTTCAAATGTATTTTATTTCTTAGTATGCTGAATATGACTCTTCTTTTTCCATTTCATGTCCTTTTCACGGTACTTAAAAGAATAGTAAAAAATTTTGTGGAAAGAAAGAAACGTTTCCATAGTCTCTGGGTCACAGGTATAACAATAAATGTAATGGTTCCCACATAGCCATTATAGGCTGCTGTGTCAATGCATATTATTAGGCACCTTTTGTCTGTGAGTTATTGACATGATAGGTTGCAACAGCTCTTTTGAACATTTTCTCACATAAAGCAAAACCAGCAAAATTGTTTCAGGTCTCTTTTAAAGGAGGCACTAAACGTAATACTCTCCTTTTGAGTTTTGTGTAAAATTAAAGATTTGATGACACTTGTTAGATGTATTTCAGGATGACCCTCTCACCCTGGACCATGTCTTTCCCTTCTTCTTGTCCTCCCCTTAACACATGGAAACTTTAACTTTTGGAGCACGGCCATCCTTGGTTGTTTCCATGACTACTCCCTCAATTGACGGAAAGATGCAGGGACAGTTGCCAAGATTTAAGGAAATAAATATGCTCCCACCTCCATTCACTCTCTGCTGAAGTGTTGCCGCCTGGCATGAAGGACAGCCCAAGCCAACAGTGCAAAACCAATTAGAAGACGCCCTTCACTTTCTCACCAGACACACTGGAAACTAAGAGTTTTCAGAATTTTTTATTCCTAATTTAATTTTAAAAAATCATTTTTATTCAGATAATGATTTATTTTTTTTAATCCTTGCTATTCATTGCCAGGGAAACAGTTTTTCATTAGATGAAAACCAACATGTGCAGAATATCCTGGAAGGAATCTACTGCACAGGTGCCACAATACTGAGGACACTGTAGTCATGGTAATTTGTAAGAACCTTGTGACAATAATGCTTCAACCACCACTTGTGACTTATCCAGATCTCAGCACAGAGGACACCAACTCTCCCCAGAGAGAAGATTCATTGAGCACAAACAGAACTTGGTTTCCTTTGTCTTTCTTCAGTTCTACCTCTGGCCTGGTTTTCCTCAGTGTGACTTTTCCATGATACTAGAAGTAGTAGTGATGATATGAAGGTTATTGAGCCTCTTACTTCACACAGAAAGAATATGAAGATCTGTGCATTAACAGAGAGTGATATAATTAACATATTTTTGCCATTTATTAGAGAATGCCTTGATGGTACTTTAGAAACAAGTTTAGCTGATTTTCTGGGCAGCCTGAGGAACAGAATGGAAACATTTTTATGGGGTAGTTTTTGTCACCCATTTCAATTGCTTGAAGAGCTCTACAATGAGATTTTCTAAATGACAGAGGGATACAAAACATCTGTGTCCTTTCTTCTTGTTTCATAACCCCGTTAAAGTGTGCTGGCCTTTTGTTGTGCATTGTCTTATGTCCTTTGTTTTCTGAGATAAATAGGCCAAATCTTAGAAAATAACACTTATTCAAAATGAAGGTTTCACTGATTTGTGTAAGGACACATTTTTCCTTACTATCATCTTTTTCCTTTATCAATCAGTATAACATTGTACTTTCCTATACCTGATCTGAAAGGAGCAGAAATCTTCACTGGGTTGTCCAAAAAAGGCTTAATCATTTTTCCTAAAAGGACATGATTAATTCTTCTTTAGTTTGCTGTTTACCTTGGTTTTGTTCAAATTTTGATTTTTCTCTAGCAAAAATGGAAAGCCAAACTTAAAGGTAGAAATGGAGGAAACAAATGGAGGAAACTGACAAAATGAGTGATCTCTGCTTACATCACTCTTATGGTCTACCATACAAGTCCTAAGTGTAATCCACTCAGAAGCAGAAGGATGTGGGGAGAAGAAAGCACTGACAGTTTAGATAACAGAGAGTATTTTCAGTGAATCAGACACCCTACCACTTGTTTGTCTTCTGCACTCTCAGTGTTGCTAGCGGCCTTTTTCATTAAAAAAAATGGCAAAGGTAACTTACCCCTGATGAAATTTCACAGTGTGTGCCTTCACACTGCTTTCCCCTCTTCTCTATAAAAAGCTGCCTGTAAATTTATGCAAAGCCGTTTTATCATTCACTTGGTCTTAAAACTGGAAGGGACCTTTGTGAAAGTCATCAAATCCAGACTTTGGTATATTACACGCTGCCTTTATATGCTGCTCAAACTCACAGAATCACAGAATTATAGGGGCTCGAAGGGACCTCCAGAGATCATGGAGTCCAACCCTCCTGCAAAGCAGTCTCCTTACAGCAGGCTGCACAGGTAGGAATCTGGGGGGGAGTTGACTATTTCCATAGAAGAAGAATCCACAACCCCCCCGGGGAGCCTGTTTCAGTGCTTCATCACCCTTACCTAGAAGAAGTTCCTTCACATATTGGTGCAGAACTTCCTATGCTCCAGTTTATGGCTTTCCTTTGTCCTGTCTTCAGTGACCACTGAAAAGAGGTTGGCCACGTCTCAAGACTGCCGCACTTAAGATAACGCCATAACAGGGAGTACATGTTCAGGAGCTAGGTTGCTCTAGGTAATATCTGTGCTGGTCAGATTCATCCGGGCCTGTGTCTAATACTAGGTCTTTCTAACACTTTGCTGTGGTTGACTTTAGAGACCTGTTCTGTAAGTCATCAGTAAAACAGTAGCAGAGCTAGAAGCTGGTATTTCTGAGCCATGGTGCACTTCTATGCCCAGTTGTACATGCCTATAAAAGGCTTATGCAGTAAAACATAGTCTTGGCCTCTAGCAAGAATTATAAAATAAAAAATAGTAATTCTATGTCCTACATTTCAAGGAATTTAGCGCCTAGAGAATGAAGATGAATATAATGGCCTATATTACCACTGCATAGTCAGGGCATTATGGATATTTTCTAACTGAAGGTTTCCCAGACTTTGTGCTCTCCCTAGGCAGCACAGTAATGAAGGTACAGAGACTATGCCACCGTAGCCTTGGTCTCTTGCCATAGAAAGCATCTGTGATTTTTCCACATCTTTTTCCAATGAGGGACAGGTGGAGGTGAGTGACAGACGGAAATCAGAGTTCTCTAACATTTAGAAAGGTCAGAGGAAGAGAGAAGGAAGGATAAAATAAGGAGAGGAAATAAGAATAATTAATACTTTCCCCTTCCAAAGACCAGTAGCAAGGGCAGCTTTGACAGCTGTAACATTTTTATTTCTTCCTGCTCTGAGTAGTGGCACTGGAGCAAGCGAAGGACAGCAATGGTCCTGGAAACACTGCAGCATGTAAATTCAGTTAGCATGACTGCAAGAAAAAACAGCGGCAAGCTACAAGGGCAATGAGTGAGATGTCACAGGCAGCCAGCACAGACACAAAGAGGCAGCAGATTTTCGTGCATGATATTTTTGAGCTGGCATTTACAATCACATTTCCCCTGTGAATAAAGCAGTAGGATGTACTGAGAAGCAAAATACTGCAAGAAGGATGCAAAGAGCAACCTGTCAGCTGTGTGAGGATTGAAAAACAAACTTGCAGACTTCTGCCACCACCTTTCCCATTGCTAAACAGTGTTGTAAGTCTACCATTGAAATTACCTTCTCTTTTTTCCCCACTCAAGTGATCACCAGCTCAAAAGGAAGAAAAAAATGCCTTGGGCAGGGGTGTATCCTTAGTGAAGGGATGTAAAAAAAGCAGAAGTTGATTGACTTGATCTGACTTAGCTAACTTTCTCACATGCTTATGACCATTATAACTCTCAGTTCTCCTTATGGAGAATGGGTAAATATAGATCCCCAGACAGAGCAAGTAAATAACTCTTAAAGAAACCTATCTCTCTCCAATAATTTCAGTCTGCAATGAGTATCTCAGACTTTCTTGCTCAGTAGCATAGTGATAATTTTCAGCACCTGGTATATATTCATTCTGCATAAGAATAAGTATGTGGGCAGTTACATGGCTCAAAATTTTTACAACATAGTGCTTTTTGTGAAATAACTGAATGGACTCAGATAGCAAGTTGGCGGGATCTAATCTCGGCACCAATCACTGCCATAACCAGATATTGACCTTTTATTTGCTTTAACAAATGTATACTCAAATTCTTCTGTGAACCCTTTGAACACTTACTCATACAACACCGAAGAAAGGAAAATAAATATGAGGTCTACATACTGTTGCTCTCAAGAAAGCAGAAGAAATTACTCAGACAAATGCATTCTTGTTTACTTCCTTAAAGCGAATCTCTCAAGGAGGTAAACACAGGCAAAGATGAGCAGTGACACCCTTCCTCCCAAGCTCCCACTGCAACAGCTGAAATTCCATAAATCATCCCATAAATCATTAGAGCAGACAATACAGTCATTCTGAATGCCAGCATCCGGCATCCACGCAATGCAAGCAAAGGGCAAATTGAGCACATAAACAGACCAAGAAATAAAACAGAACGTGGTTTTGGGATTGCATGTCAGCCCTCCAAAGCCTCGAATTTAGGAGAAAATAACAGTAAAATAAATAAATAAATAAACAAGAGTGGGAACAGGCAGTGATAGCCAAGCTGGAAATTCCACATCTGATGCAACATCCTGCAGTGTTACAAAGCAGCTCAGCTCAAAACCCTTACATGAAGATATTCACAAATGACAAAGGCTGTGAATTGCTTAGCTCCAGATAGGGGAAATGACTGCTTTCCTCTCTCCTTCCTATAAATTATGCAGTGTATAGGACCATCCTTGCTATTGTCTGAAATTCCCAGAAGCTGAATGGTGCATAAAAAGCCTGATTTGTCTCCAAGATCAATGTTTGCACATGCAATCCTGTCACAGCATCAGTTCATACAAGTGTTCCAATTGATACTTTTTTTTTATTAGAACTAAAGGATGCAGCAGGAGAACACAGATGTATAATAAAAAAATGAATAAAAACATAAATAAAAGTAATGCATAATCTAAATTTTCTTTTACCATGCATTTGATCTCTCTTGAGCTAGAATAGTTCTATAGGAAGCCATGGTTGGGGGCAAGGTTCCAGCAGGCATACACTGAATGGAAAAAGCATCTGCAGGGCACTTCTTGGCATGACTGTGAGCTGCCTGTGGTCACAAGGGTGCTGCAGCACCACGAGTTCAAAGCAGGAGAAAAAGGAATCACATGCGATCTGCTGAAAGGTTGCAAAGAAAGATGCAAAGGAGATTTGTATGTGATCATGAACTGATGGATACTTAGGGAGCAGGAGAAAAGCTTAAATAAGCATTTTCCTTCATTGTAGAGTTAACAAGATGCTCATCTAAATTGAACCTGTAGATTGCAAGCAAATAGAGAATTAATATTAATTTCTTCAAATGGAGAGATCAGACCAGGCGGAAGGCTACAGACTCTTCCCCATGTGGAGGGTACACTGAGAGGATATAGCAAAGGTAGCTGGATGTGATAGTGAAGTAAAAAGCAGATTATCCTCTTTGTGAGGATAATTAAAATTCCTTGAAACTGGAATATGTGTGATGCAGTAAAGGTTTTGGGGATTTTAAGGACCAGTATCCTCGGTCTGACACTAAATTAGTTCAAATTAGACAATGAATATTTACCTTAAGATAAAGGCCATAGAAATAAAAGATCTTTAATTAGATTCTTTCTTGTAAATGTCTACATTATAGTTAGTGTAGTGCTGTATCGCTATAAAACCAACCATAAAGTTGTCACTTGAGTTTTAAGCAGACACAAGAGTATTCTAAGAAGCAAATCTTATCAAATTTTTATCTAAAATTTGCTCTGGCTTGGAAGGAACAAATAAAGGAGAGTTAGAAATTTCTTTTCAGGATACTTCTTCAGATTCTTCAAATCTCTTGGTTTTCTTATCCACAAGCTACTTCACTGATATAAGTACATGTTTGGAAGACATACCCTGGATTGCATGCTCTCTTTATATAATGCTTAACAGACCTTATTGGGTAACAAAACGGTTATGTCTAATAAATTCTACAGTACTTTTACATGTGCAATGCTGTCAAATATTAACTTGTAAAATACCCTAGAAATTGTATATTAGCGTCAGCACCCACAGGGTACATGTCCGAAAGTTTGGATCTTCTGCTGTTGAAGTCTATCTTTCCAGGTTCACCAACAAGCCTCCCAGTTTTAGGCACTCAAAATGGAGCAGATAGAATGTGGCAAAACAACACAGTTACAGAGAGAATCAACTGAAAAAAAGAGACAAAGACAGCAATATCTTTAATTATGTAGTCCAAGAAAAGAAAACCACAAATCCTTTGCAAGATGACTTTCCATAGATCTCGACAATATCACAATCATTCTTACAAGAAAAAGATAACAGAGAACTTTAAAGCAGCTTCCTTTTGAAAAGCAGAAGATAGAGATCTCCAGCCAGATCTGCAGAAGAGCAACACTAGACAAACCACGAACTGTTCTTCCCTCCCAGTCAGCCAGCACCTGGGCTCTGGATTGAACCTTGCAGAAGCCTCCCACTTGGGGGCCAACACTGTCCTGCTGATGGGAGACCAGGCCATCGGTCCTCCCAGTAGCGGTCATGAGGATGTGGCAAAACATCAGTGTCACCCATCCAGCCTCAGTGCTGGCACTTCCCATATAGTGTGGACAGCTGTGTTTCTGTGATTATCTAATTTACAGGCCTTTCTACTACAACTCATTAATTAATTACAAGGTTAACTTATTCTTGTTGCATCATTAACTGGAAAAATATTATTCTTCTTTTACTTTAGTAGAAAATTTAATTTAAAAATTTAATGCAATTTATTTTATTCACATTCCCAGATATACTATTATATACCTAAAATATTTTCAGAAAATCTAACCTATATGGTTCTCAGTTTGTATAACCTTTGTTGTAAGAAGCTTTTCTATAAGCAACAAATATGTTGGTACATTTAGTATAGGAATAATGGTTGTCATTAAAATAGTCTGTGTAGGAAAATGTTAGAGGAGCAAGGGGATTAGAAAGATCTATCTCTGTTGCATGGGGTCTTGTCACTAAATTCATCAGGTGTCGTAGAGAGAGCTTGCCCTTAGTTCCTTGAAAGAAAATATTAACACAAGACTTTCTCCTTTGTTTTTCTAATAAACTCTGCTGGTACTGTTTGCTGCATAAATAACATAAACCCCAGGATATCTGAAATCAGTTAAGTTTCATGTGCAGCAAACAGAACAAACATCATATGAAGTTCCTGATTTTCTGCCCAGTGTTCTTCAGGTATGTGGTAATGATAGGAATCAACATCAGCAATAACTCATGATGTAAAGCTCATGGGAGTATATCCTCTATTGCTGTAAGCTGCCAAAGTGTCATTTAAATCACAAGAGAAAATCTGACCCAGGGAGTAGCAGTAACATACAATAACCCTCACCAAGGATTCCTAGAAACAGAGTTCTATTAAAAGAATTCACAAAGTAAAAAGCAAGGTTTCATTTCAAACTAAGAAAAAGAAGTCTGGAAAATGAGAACTCTTCCGAAGTTAATGCTGAAGAGAACGTATTTGATCTCTGTGGCCAAGGTAGACTTGACCTATGCATTTATGGCCTAAGAGAGGGAAACTTAAAACTGAGACAGGGAGAATAGCAATCAGAATGTATTTCTATGGGCTATTAGTACATTCCCCTGGCAGCTTCTACCAAGTGCTGTGTCTGTGGGGACCTTAGAACAGCTTAAATGCCCTTCCCACTCCTGTTCAAAGAATTGCTTTTAAAAGTACTCCTTAAGCTGGTAATTTATACTGTAAAGAGGGATTCGAAGCCAAAAAAATGCACCCACAGAACAAGAGCTTGAAGCAATAATGTTATCTGACCCCTTGGTTGCCACCATTAGATACTGTTGTTTAATTCACAGTGAGTGCTTCATTTTGGGTTAGTTTGGCATTCAGCAAAGAACATTTACACTGGTTATTAACCCTATGTTCTACACTTCCACTGCGGAAAATATTTTTGCTAGATGTATAATTGTAATGATACATTATGGATAAGAATCATTTCAGGGGAGCTAACCTCTTGCTTGATTAAACAAGTAGTTGGAGGTTATTAGCGTGTGCTGTTCCAAGATCATCTTCCTCTTCTAATTCTGTGTGAAAGTTTGTTTCCTCTCCTCCAGTGAAGGGTATTAGGGAGCAGATAATTTAGATTCAAGGTCAGCATCCTTCAAAGCAAGTAGCCTGAGCTATTGCAAGTAATCCTGTGACATGCACGGGAATTGCCCAACGTGAGTGAGATTGCAAAATTAGGTCATGCATGAACTGATGATGTTGGGAAACAGGAGGTATTTCCTTCCCTTAAATGACCTTGTGGGATGCTACATGCCCAACCTTAGCTAAAAATGCAACTAGCGTCAGTTTTCAAAACTAGGTTCCCTCTTAATGGTGCAGACTGTGAAAAATACCACTTCTTGCAAGCAAGGTTAATTATTCTAAATAAAGGAACTGTCTAGTTACTGTTCATGCCAAAAAATATGACGTACTTACCTGTGAATTTTCCCAGCCCAGGAGAACCACAGTGGTTAAAGTGACTCTTTGTTGCATTGCGTAAGAATGTAAAAGTGAGTCATGGAACAAACCTACTGAGAACTTCAATTAAAAAAATCTGAAGTCTTATTGTAGTCTATGCATGGTAATACATTAAACATGACACAGATCTTATTAGGATCCAGTATAACCTGAGGGCTGTAATCTCAGTTTAGGAGGACTATTTGAGCTAAGCTGAATATGTATCAATTCTTTAGGGTGTACAGTATTTGTCTTAATTAAAGCAAGATATTTTTATAAGACAGTTCATGAGCTGCTCATCATATTGAACAGAATTTGGTCAGAGATGTAGACTCTGACTCTGTATAGACAACAAATACCAGGCCAATTTGTATGCCTAATTTCTCAGATAACAACCTTTAAAAGAAATATTTTAATCCAGTTGTGAAGCTTGCTGGATTGCATATGTTCTCTTTCATCTCAGAGCTCAATGGCCTGTCCTATCTGCCAGGTTTGTGATGATTTGTGATGAGAAACAGTAGTGCAGCCCTGTCCAGTAAAGCCCCACATAAAGATGCCTACAGGTAGCAGCAAATCATCATCAGCATAAGCTTGTCACCATGACACTTAACATGAGCTGCTTAGCTTTGCTTCTAGGACTCAAATACTTCCTAGGAGTGAAATAGTATGCAAAAAGTTAATTCACGTGGCACGACAAATAGACACAGCAAATAGATACAGAGAAAGGTGAGGTAATCATAGAACTGTGGAATCATTGAATTGCTTGAGTTGGAAGGGACTCTTAAAGGCCATTTAATCTGACTTCCCTACAGTGAACAGGGGCACCTATAGCTCTATCAGCTGTTCAGAGCTCCATCTTGCCTGACCTTGAGTGTCTCCAGGCACAGGGTATCAACCACCTCTCTGAACATCCTGTTTCAGTGCTTGACTACCTTTGTTGTAAAAAAAGCATTTATAATCAATCTAAATCTAAATCTCCCCTCTTTTAGTTTTAAACCTTTTCCCCTTTTCCTACCATAGTAGACCCTCCTAAACAGTCTGTCCCCTTCTTTCTTACAGCCCCCTGTAGATACTGACAGGCCACACTCTGGTCTCCCAGGTGCCACACAGCCTCAGCTATGAGCCTGTACTGCAATGTCTGTCTCTCTCACAAACTAAAGAGAAGCTAATCCTCAATTATCAAACCACACTACTTAGATCTTCCTCACACATCGGAAGTGACGTTATTAATAAACCCATCACATCTCTCGAATGGCAAAGAACTTGTAGATTAAGTGCAACATTACTTTGTAGACAGTCTGGTCTGAAATGCTGAAGTGGTGAAAGGCTTCTACTTCTTTGCATATATTTAGCAGTGCTGAGGAATTACACTTTGCAACCAAATCTGAGCTCTGCTGTACACAAGGACAGTGCACACACCCAAGCAAAGCAGCAGGCTTGAAAGCAGACGTGGCTTAAGTGGAGACTATCACAGCTTTCACATTCCTCTCTCAAAGTTTGCATAGAGAGCAGGTCCTCACCTTAGTAAGATCAGGACTTCTCACTTTATTATTAGAATTCAGTCCAGCAGTTTCTCCATGGTACAGTTCCCATGGCTCTCCACAACTTGTTCTTTCATTAATTGGCCCCAGTCCCTCTGTATTCAAAACTTCCACCCTTATTAACACAGAGGCTTGCTGCTTTCTTGCCAAAGTCCTGACTTTGCAACCTCTTTACATGTGGCATTCCCACTGAATTGGATGCAGATAAACTTGCACTGTCTAGTCCTTTCTCAGGCCCTGCACAAAGCACAGCTAAATATAGTAAACATATACTCACTGAGAAAATTATATTCTTTTTTTTTTTTAATAAAGTATCACCACATGTCCACACTACCAGTGCTGAGTCAGACAGTTCTTCACAGGTGCAAAAACCATGTGTCATAACAGTGTCTTACTTCCTTTAAAATCCATGCAGCAGAAATGTTATTATATACATATATTTTTTTTTTCCTCAGACAACTGAGACTATAAAGCTGATTTTTTAATTTTTTTTTTTAAGGAGGGGAACAGGAACAGGAAAGGGCAAAAAAAGGAGAATGGCATTTCATTAAATTAACCATGACTTAAATCAATAGAATATCTTTGATTGCAAAGAGGTTTTTTTGAATGAAAATTAAACACTGTATTTCAGCCATAACCCATGAGAGAAATAGAAGAGCATTTTAGATCTTATTTTTTTAATATCTTTTCCTACTGTTTCAAGACTACTGCTCTAAATTTGATGCCTTTTGAAAGAATAGCATGAAATTATCTTAAAATGAAATATGAGTGTAATTACAAAGTGTTAAGCAGTTTTCTGGTGCACTTGTTGAATGTACTATGCCAGTAGCATAAAATATGTCACAACTGATAAAATTTAGAACATGCTACAGCAATTTCACTTAACTCTTAAAAGCAGGATAGAATAAAAAAGCTCCTATGCACCTTTCTAGATGGAGTTATAATTGTTTCATTCTTACTTTGAGAGACTAGATTGATCGGGAGTATTTCAATTTTCTTTGTATCAGCAATACTGGAGCAGATAGGGAATTTAGTGAAGTTAAAAATAAATGCTAATATTCTCAGCTAGTGTAAATCACCACTGAAATCAATACAATTATGTCACTTTACATCAGATTAAAATCTAAGGGCATAGACACTAAATCACAGCACCTCCCTGCCTAATTAGCTGCTCTACCTGTGGGCAGACAAGGTCACCATTGCTTGGCTGAGTGATAAACTGGTTAACTCCCCTTTGATTCCCATTGGTTTTGCTCAGTATTTTGGGAATAGAAGCAAACCAATAATTTCCCTATAATGTCCCATGAAGAAAAAATATTGAATCTAAGATTTCCTCTGTCAATATGTGATGGCAGTAGAGCAGAAGGCAGCTGAGCCAGTGGTAAAAAGTTAGAGTTTTCTGGCCAGAAGCTGTTAATCAAGAGGAGCATTGCCAAGGCTCTCCTGCAACATGCCTGCAAGAGAAGCAACTGTGTGTGGAATCTGCCAAATCTCCTCTCTTGCATATGCTCTTTCCTGTGTCCATAGTGTGGCAGGCATTTAAAACTTCCAGTAGATTTGGAAGGGAAGCCTAATAAGCCATCTTGCCCTGATGAAGGACATCCTTTCCACACACTTTACAGCTACTGGTACTTTCACCAAGGAGCATGAGCATTTTGACAATGTGAATATAAAAGAAAATGATCTCTAGCAAATAAGTGGTGACTTATTCACCTTATTCACCTGTGATGTGTGAGAAACGATGAGGGGGTTTAGGTACTGTAATCAAGTTATGTTTCAGTCTTGTCTTTTGTTCAGCTAACCAGACTATCTCCTTTGTGTCTCTTGGGGTAGAGGCATCTATCTCTGCATCCTCTCTTATTTTTCAATTGCTGTTTTCACAGATAGCTGTAAGAACTGTAGAGGATCAGTTTTACTGCACATTAAGGAAAACAATGGCATCCATCCTCCCCCTCATTCCTATGTATAAGACAAGGATCATATAAACCTCTCCTATTTATTTATCTATTTATATTTAGCACTTATTTATTTATTTATATTTGGCACACTATTCCAGAGCTTATACCAAATTGCTTGCAAACTATATGCCTGTAATTCTTGCAAAGCAGCTGATTTGCATAGTAAAGTCCCTTACTACAATCATTATTCCTAGAAATGAGGGGTTTCATTTGTTGCACTAAAATATATATATGTGAAAGGCAACTGCTCTCCTAATCATTCTGTTCTTTGTATTTATTTTTATTTGTACCATTCATATATTTCTAGAGCAACATCTTTATACTTACTTGAGATTATCAATTGAAATGTTAAAACAGCACTGGACACCTATCAAACATGACTAGACCATTCAGTTATGAAAGCTCATAGATGACTGTTATTTGAATCCTGCCAGTTAATTAGTGATTAACTCATTTAAGGCATTATTTATTTGAAATTAGAGTATCTTACGGAACTAAGTCAAAGTATATATCCATTGGCCAAAATTATCATTGAATACCAAGTAGGAACAATGATACCAATAATGAGGAGCTTATAAATATGTATAACCACATTATTATTATTTTGGAGCATTCATTCTGCTGCTGTGAGAGAAATCAGCTCCCTGCTTTACTTCCAGATGATTGACAGTCCAAGGGTCATACACTGGCCTGTTTCTCTTCCTAAAGGAGGAAATCTAATTTTAGTCTGAAAGAGACTTAAAAAATCCTAGAGCAAGAGGTCATCCAGCTTTATTAACTGCTCTTTGGGCTAAAATCTTTGATGAAAAACCATGAGTTTGGAGGTGTAAAAAAGAATTCTTGTAAAATATTGATGCCTACACTTATAGCTTGTAAGATCTTAAGATCACTATGAGTCACATTAAAAAAGAACGTGCGCTGGTTTTATCAGAGTCCTTCAGGCAGCAGGAAGAAGGGGAGGGATCCTGAACATTTTCTCTTATGAATGTGCAACATGTGGCACCAGAAATGCCTCTTTTGTTTCCTTCCTGTCCTTTGCCCTATGTACTGAAGGCAAGGAAGGGATTACTAGAGATCAGCACCAGTATAGAAAAATCTCCAAATGTTAAATGTCAGCAATCAAGCCCCATAGAAAACCATTAAAAGAAAAAGAGGGAAAAAAAAACCCTAAAACACTACCAAAAAGATAAACAAAGAAACAAACAAAACACACACATAAAAAAGCATGCTGGATATATAAGCATACAAAATGACATACTGCAATACTTAATATTGTTTCAGTGAAGACATCAGCAATATATATCATCTCAGAGAAGCAGACATAGACAATCCAGCATGTACAAAATCTTCCAGAGTTATAGAAAGGATTAGCACTGGCTTCAGCTGGATTAGGCTCTGTAAAATTTCATTGGTCTGTACCTATTACATAGAGGTTCACAGTCTGAGATCCTGCATAAACCAAGTCTAAATTGCACCAGTTTGTGTTATGACCTAGTTAACTTGTCAATCTGAGATTAACTCCTTCAATAAAACTAAAACTTGCCATGAATATGTTTCCCAATTTTCAGGAGCCTGGTATTCTTTTAAGATAGGGGGATGCTTAACATTTTTCAGAAACAGAGATTTGGGGATTAAATAAGCATTGAGAAAATAACTGCAGCACAGAGGGATAAAATTCTGGATTTCTTCTCAATTAATATTTTCTTAATGTATATTGAAAAAAACAGTTTCAGATGGATACTGAATTTCTGCACAATTTCAGAATCCCAAATTCCAGAACTGTGGAAAATGTCAGTGTGATTCCTTGCCCCAAAGTGGGTTTTGAAGACATATGGATGTGGATCTCACACATACTTAGAGAGTTTGCATGAAAAGATGAAGCTGACAGATGATTCCAATTCCAAGAGTCACTTGTAGCTGCAAATCCAAAAATGGAAGAAGGTGTTTTCCTCTAACCTTATGTCCATTTAACAATCTCTTGTGGCAGAGCAGAAATCTGAACGCTTTCTTTTCATTTCCCACTATTTAATTCTTCACACAAAGCACTGGCTCCTTTGAACCCCATTTTCAGGTGTCTTGTTCTGCCCATAAATTATACAGAGAGGTCTGATTTCACTAGGTGGAAGGCCATCTTAAAAATGTTCCAATCCTTTTTAGACTTCATCACTTTTCCTTCTTCAGGCAATTTCATCTTCTCACTAACTAAAAAGTTCACAGACCGAGATTCAAATACAGCATAAACTGATGCATGTACTGAGCTACCACAGTACACATCAAATGAAAGCAATACTCCAAACTGGAAGTGGCAATCCACTATTATATAGTCAGACAACATAGTAGCAAAATACTGTGTTGATTAAAAGAAGGTGAAGATGCAGCTCAAATTAATTCCCAGATTCTTCTCCTTTCTGAGCTGTTGCATGTTAGAATGGAGATGTAGAGAAAATCAGAATTCAAAGAAAAAGAAGAAACATCAACAGCTCTAGAGGAAGATCTCTTACCTACTTTCAGAAATTTTACTGACCGTCTTTACCTTCTGTTTTCACATTATTCTGAAGGGAGATATGAAGGTACACTTTTACAATGCTTATGAAAAAACTTAGAAGCACATTCTTTTACCCTTGCCTAATTTTCAGCCTTTAAAATAGAAAACATCTTGCAAGTTCACCTCTGAGATGAGGAAATATATTTTCCTAAGGGCAAGTTTGTCAATGGTGGGGCCAACTCAGCAAAGGCTGAGTCAAGGTTTTATCAAGTAAGTCTGGTATAGGGTTAAGGAAAAATAACATGTGGAGGCAGAAAGCTATGCAGTACACATTTTTACTCGCCCATACTCTAATCATCCATTGTCTGAAATCCTGTCTCCAGTCAGCTGATTCATCTGACCCACCAGTAAAAATATTATGAAACATCTAAGGTGCCACATGATGATTCATACCTTCACGAACCTGAATTCAGAAGCAGGAAGCATTTTGCCTTCTTGTTTAAGTCTTCATTAGGCTTTCTATTTATTTTGTCTACTTTTCTTGTAGAAGAAGTCAATGATAGCAAGCTATGTAATTTAAAATGCAATGTATATGTACGTGCATGCATATACACATGTAGATATGCATAAGGCACTGGCAGCTCACTCATTCTGCATGTGCTGACACTGCTGCAGTGACTGCACATCACAGAGGATCTGGGCGGACTATCGAGATCAATGCTAAGCTTCCAGCTCTTTTTCGAATGTAGCACTTTGGCAGCTGTCTCTTCCTCAGAAAACAATATAGGTCTGTTTCTTATATATGTGGCCTGAGTTCAGTCTTTGAATTGATGAAGATGGCAGATGTTACGCAGACGTGTAGGATCACATCCTGCTATCATGTCAGTTTTACACGGTTCTGACTCTGCTGACGTTGATGGAGATATCCCAAATGTAAGCTGGCAGAAAGGGAAAGAATCCATGATGTTTCCGAGCTGATATCCTTAAGGGCTCAGTTGTATGTGCATCTGATGTACTATGTGTTCACATATGTATTCCAGTGTTCAGATTTAACAGTGAAGTTTTAGCTTTAGTTTAGAAAATATATCTCTCTGCTTTATAGGTCTATCAATTGTGACTGACAATGTTTTTCTTGCAGGGTCACTTCATATGTTTTAACATGGATTTTATTTTTTCCTATATCTCATAAATATCAACAACAAAAATGAAACTTTGAAAAAACGGTTAGTGAATCCTCTATTAAACAAAGCTTAAGTTTGCCATGAAAATTTTAACACCTATACACAAAGCTTTCTACCCCAAATCTGCATTTTGAGGAAAGTCATTCCCCATACTGGAAAAGAGAAGGGGGGAAAGGACTTTTAAATGCATTTATGAGATATTTCATACCCAGTAAGTTGAAGAGTACAGTTTGTGACAAGAATGAACTTTGCAATTTAGTTGCTCCTGCTGTTCCAGTTAGATTTCTTGCCACCCTCTTTTGCTGAACCAGCATTTCTAGAAAGATGGACCAGATTCAGCACAGTGGGGCACAGGTAGGCTAATCCAATTCTTCCACTCCTTGTAGGTTTGACTGTTTGGTGTTCTTTATTTGCAAGCCTTAGCAACAAAAATACATGTTTTGTGCAATTCTTTCTCTAGCTGTGGCCTGTCATTAGGAATCCACAGAAAAGAAGTGGGAACTTACAAAAACATCAGTAAACACTGATGCAGCAGCGATGCTGACAAGGATAAAATTTGCTACAGCAACTTTAAGGTGAAAAAGCATGCAATGTTCTTCCATCCTAGCTGTAAAAGCCAATGAAAGTGAAGGCACCAGAAGCAGTGATGGCAGAGCAGGGCATCAGGTTTCCATGAGATTTTCATGAGATTCTTACATGATGGAGGGGAAGCAAGGAGGGAGCTGCCCATGACTGACTTTTTAAAATAGAGTGTTTATTTGTTGTTACTGAGCATTGTCTCACATTCTCTAAGAGATTTTACTGAAAACAAAATTATTTTGCCAAAATATGAATCTCAGTCTTGGCTAGTATTTTACCAACAGAACAGCTAGAAATCATAAACAGGCATAATTTCCATTTGAAGAAGTCAAAGACTGTATAGGATGAAAGTCATGAGGACAAAATCCTGAGGACAGATTTTTCCTACTTTGTCCTGAGAAATTAAAAAAGAAGGGAAGGAGGAAGAAAAAAACACTAGAAAAAAATCCCATATAAATATTCTACTGTTAAATCCTGAATTCAGAAATGAGGAATATCATATTTCAAAATACTATATTTCAGTTTTTATGATCTGTCTTCTCTTCCCGTCCCCAGTGCTCCCTTCCTGTCAGCTCAATCCCTTTGTGTGTGTGTAATAATAGATATCCCAGCAAGGTATCATCTTTGTTAGCATTTTTCTGAAGCTCTTCTAAGCTGCTGCTGTTTTCAGTGAAAAACTCTGTACTGCAGCTTTATGATATGATATCTTTCAATATCATTCTCCTAGGTGATTCATATAATGATTGCGGCTACTTGCAGGAAAAAAAATCATCAATAATGCCCTCAAAAACTTCACTAAAACCCCCTCTGACACTAAATACACATACCATTCTGTATCCTATGCACTGTTTGACTCACTCATATTTTGGACTGACTTCTGAGCAATGATTCAACTATGTCCTGCCCAGTTTTCCATGCTGATAGCACAGGAAAATATGAGAAAGTAGCCTCATTGTGCTCTCCCAAAGCCAAGAAAAAGCCTCACTGTTTTTCTGTTGCGGTTCTGTTGACACATTCTCTTGTGTCCACAGTATGGGAACATGGTCATTACTCACTACCTTGATGACTGTTTTAAACACACTTTCCTCAAAAGTGAGTTATGTGCTAGAGGAATATTCAGCATATGCTGCAACTTTTGATCTTATACGTAGGTCACATTGAAAATAATGCCTCCTATTTATTTCCATGGAAACTACAACAAATGCAAAGAGCATAATAACACTATTTGACAGATCAAATTCTCAGCTACAAAACACTATTTTTCAATGCAGTCACCACCATTAGCTATGCATTTTTGCCAGAGATGAACAAGACCTTGTATGCAACACTCATGAAAATCTGCACAAGCAGAGGTGACTCACAATTTCACATCTGCTATGACAATGTCATTACTATGAAAATGTTGTCCATGCAATCCAGCTTTCACATTGCTAACATCCTCTCTTTGGTCTCCAGAAACACTCAGCAAGCCTTAGTGCAATTTTTTTTTTTTTTCCGAATGGAAGAATTCCACCACTTTGCTTCATATGCATTCTGTGTCAGATGTCATTATGTCAGGCTGCCCCTCTACTGCCATCTATCACATGGCAACAAAACGTAATGGAAAATTGGTGGGAAGGTCCAGTACTCTGCTTTACTGCCATCCCACCAACCTTCACTTTTCATGCTGTGGGCCAGCATCATAAAATAGGAGGCATTGCTTTTGGAGCAGACCTAGTACTTGAGAGGATCCTGCAGGCCCATATGCAGGCTGGTAATACACTTGCACAAAATGAGTCATGGGGAGCAGAACTGACCTGGCAGGATGACCCTAAAGGAAGCTGTGTCTTTGGGGCTACCCACATCCTTATAGGCAGAAACTTTGCCACATTCTATCACTGGGAGGGAGACTATGTCCCTCACTGCTCCCAAAACCACATTTCTCAGCATCAAATATTTGTCCTTTTGAAACTGAGCAACCTCCAGTGGCCTTTTATTGTCTCAAACCTATCCACCTTGAACATGATTACTTAATTATATCCCAGACTGGGCAGACTAAAATCTCATTTATGACATGATCCTTTTGGTGTATAATAGTCTTAATAAGCCTTAATTTTCCACTCTGTCTTCCTGTCATAGTTACTTACCTCTGCTAAGAATAATGAGATAAAAATGTTAGGTGGAATAGCAGAAGGAAAAAAATTGCTTGAGAGCAGTACTCATAGAGGCTTTAGACAGAAGAATGCCTTATGAGGTTCCGTAGGCACATTTAAGGACCTTTCCTGGGTTTTAGATGAAGAATATTGTCAGGTTCATGTTCTTTTTCAGCTTTAATAACGTTTTTTTCAGGCATTGTCAGCCTGAAAATTACTACCCATGTATTCTGGCCAATGGAATAAGGGGATCTCAATAGATTTACTCTAGTAAAGGATTTTATTTACATATATTTGCCTCAGCATTACCATTTAACACCATTATATAGTACAACCTTGAATATCTATTGTCATATGTTTTTTGAAAGTTTCTTGTCTTTCATTTTTGAAAAAGAATTCTCTAAACTTTGTGGTAAATCATATAATGGAAACATGTTCTGAATGCATTCTTCTGGATCCAATATCTAGAACTTAAATGTTTAAGAAAAAAAAACAAAAAAACAAAAACAAAAACAAAAAAAAAAAAACAAACCCAACACTGTCATGTTTATTTAAATTCTCCAAGTTTTAAGGTAATCTTGATTTTTTTTTTTTTTTTTTTTTTTTTTTTTTTTGTTTTTCACTTATGGAAGCTTGGAATGATGGTTGGTTGATTATATCCATCAACAACCACAGTACTGACATACACACTCCCACAAAGTGTTAAATTCAAAAGAACTCTCAAAGCTGGCTTTATTTTTTTTGCCTTTAATATTGTTTTTATTGTTGTTATTATCTGCATCTGTCTCACTAGTGTAGACTGACTTTGTTCTGTGTTTTCAGCTGGTTTCACCTTACACTCTAGTTTAAGACTGATATATATTATTATCAGTCCTACAGATGACTCTTGAAGAACAGTTTCACTGGAATGTAACAGCATATAGAAAAAAAAAAACCTAGACAAGAAATCTGTTTTCATTTATGTGTGTGTGTGCACTTATCTCTGTACATTTTAACAAAGAAAGTCTGATGATTCTTGGACACCTTATTTTCCACCATTATTCTTTCTTTATTCTTTATTAACACATTCAAATTAAGAATCTAATTTTATATTTAACATTTTAGTTCGTATCTACATGTCAAGAGTTGAATGTACAAAACAGAGTGCATGAGGGATGAGGGAATCTTTATCTTTAATTTATCTGGGAAAGCACAAAATAGAGACGATCACACCATACACCAAGGAAAAGCCAGTGCTACTGTAAGGCTGAAGTTTTTTTTTTTTCAACATCTTTGCTGTGATATGTGTTTTCAGACCCCTCTGTCACAAAATGCTTCTTCCTTCCTGGAACTGGTCCTTAAGTCTTTTATGACCCCATCATTACCCTGAGATATTTAATGTTTAATAAAAAAAGATTTTAATTAATATTGAATTACACATATACATTTATTTGGTTACTCGCAGTTTTAGTTTCCCAGACAGATATTCAATCCGTAGTGTCTAAATCTGTTTAGATAAATTAAAGAATACACAAACATTCATTTTGTTTTTAAATTCTGCATTATGTCTAGCATAAATAATGTCCTGTAACAGAGCACAGAAATCCAAGTCCGGGTACATCCCACATCAGTAAGTCCCAAAAATGTTATTGCAGAAATCTCCTTCAGTCAGCTGCTTTGTTGTGTGTTACCATGCAGTTTTTTACTTACAGGCATCTAGGCTGAATTTTTGTCCTGCAAAGCAGCTGTGATCTGGACTTTGGAATGGAAATTAAAAGAAGCTACACAGGACTTCACACGTGCTGTGGAAACATGGCATCCCTTTGTCTCTCTCTTGCCCTTTCTTTCATTAGCAGAGTGGGGTCGGCAGCAGCACACACATAGGGGAGGTACAGAATTGTAGATTTCACCTGCAGTGCCTTTTTATACAGAACCACCGTGGCGTTCAATGCCTCTTCTGCTTGATTAAAGATAATAAGGGACAAGTCACTGACAGCCCTTTGAGGCAGGGTGGTTTCTGGAAATAATTAAGGGCTGGATTTGTAACATCATATTTATATTTAGGAATTGATTAGGTTTTGCTTTATAATTCTTGCTATATTTTTAGCTTAGTTTACCGAACATTAGAACAGCCCTCTCCCCAGCGGCCGGTCTAATACCTCCAAAGCCCCACAAGGGGCTGTTGGGACACTAAAGACTATCAATCCTTATGAATAATGCATCCATTTCCCACTGAGGCTACAATTCCATTAACGCTATAACGTTATTACATCTTTTATTTACTCTTTTCTATCTGTGGGATTAAAGGTTAATTATTATATACATATTTTTCAAAATAATAAGAAATCTCAGTACAGCCAAATAATTCAAATAGATATACCAAACTTATTGCCAGAAGAAAAAGTAAGGAAGAGAAAACCAGAAAACCAAATCATGAAATAATGAGAAATGTCCCAGACACATGAAACAAGGATGGACAATACAAGACCACATCTAAAGATCCTCACTGAAATGCATTGAAACCCAGGGTTGCGCATGGTGATTTCTCATCCTGGTGGCCAGGATGAATCTGCCTGTGACAGGCAGATGGGACTGAATGAAATTATGCTAAAATATCGACAGCATTATCTGTCTGACCGGGAAAGGGAAAACTGCTGAGATGATCAGATCAGCCTGCAGAACTGCTTTCTCTCTCTTTGGATGTGAGCAGTTCCAAATGCGCCTTGGTCTAATTAGGCAGAGCCTGGATGAGTAGCCTCTCTCCCTGCAGGTTCACCACGGTAAGACCTCAGCCTCCTCTGGATGTCAGATTGCTGCTGTTAATACTTCTACTGCTGATGAATAATTAATTACAGTGAGGATCTATTAAAATCTAGTTGCCCTCAATGTCCTCTTCGTAGTTAGCAAAAATAAATAAAGGAAAACCCAGAAGACTGAATAACTTGCATAATGAAGTTTGGAAATGAACAATAGTCTTTGACTATCTCTGCAGGTTCAAAGATAAATCTTATAAATTAAATAAGATACAGCAAGGTGAAGTACATAAAACTCAGAAAAATACAGCTTTGCATGTGTAACTACATTTTTTGGTATATGCAATATCAAATCGGAAAGGCGGCATATTACAGAAAAAATATATTACTGTATGTAGTGCAGATTTGCTGCCTTCCTAAGTTATTACCAAAGTGTTTGCTATGTTAGAGAATTCAGTAAATACATCATCTTCCCCAGCCTGGCTGGGTAATTTGCCTTTGTCCAGAACTGACCACACTTTCTGCTTCTGAAAGACACAGAGGCAATAAAAAGAAGATGGAGGTTTAGCAAGTGAGGCACTGAGGGACTAATATTCAGCAATGCTAATTCCAGCTAAATTTATATTGTATTGAAAGAAAGTGCTGTTAAGGAACAGCTTGGCTTACATCAAGACATGTGGTTACCAGATTACTTTCTATCTCCGCTCAAAAACATTTAGAGAATTTCTCATTAAAATTATTTAAAGTGAAAGAAGTCAAATAAATCTACTGAAGAGTGTTGTTACATTGCCTCATTTGTGCTGAAAAAATGTTGCTTGTTTTTTATCTTCTATTTTAACTGTACATATGAGGCTTTACTTACCCATTAACAAAATGCATCGCCTCCCAGTTGCTTTCTATACCCCTTTAAATGTTAAACAGAAATGCATAGACCATCTGTTTCCTATCATGACACCAATCCAAAATGGCTGCACCAGCCACCTCCGCATAATAGATCATCCTAAAACACCTTAGCGGTTTTGCTCTACGGAGTTATTTTTCCTGTGACAAATTATAAACCTATATTTCAAGAACACTACCAATCTGTAGCCTCCATTGCAATTTTGGAATATTGTCTCCTTATTTTAACGAAATGTGCTGGTGTGTGCCTGATGCAGCACTTTCTTTAAAGCCACAGGCTCCCTTTGTTGCTATGGTATCCCACAAATGCAGTTAATTTCTTCAGTTAATAATTCTTAGCTAATGATTTTTAAAACACTGAGATTTAAAACATCATGGTCGAACACAGTCACTTCCATAACTTACACAATGATTACGTAGCTATTGTGTAACTGAAACTGCAGTGCAAATTGCAAGTCTTTGTCATCAGTCTGCCATCAGAAATATATTTCAACAACAAAAAAAGATCACATTTCTATTTTAAAAAATAATTTATCTGATGCTTGCACTTCTAAACTCCTGATATCAAATGTGCCTGGGAAATAAAGAAAATGTAGCCATGAATGTTATTGATTCAAAATTTTGTTCTGAAAGGATTTCAAATCTACCTCTTCAGGTTTAGTCCTGTGGAGAAATGACTGTCTGAAACCAGTTGAATTCAGGGAGGAATTTCTCCTTGACTTAAATGAGCGTTTGACCAAGGCCTCACAATATTAATGCAGGAACCTGCAAGCCCTTATTTCCCAGGATAGCTCCAATGAATCCTAGACTGATTAAACCTCTGTAGACCTATGCGCAAAAGCAATACTCCATCTGCTCCTTCTCCCTTATATGTATGAACTGAAGTGGTTATGAGACAGTATTGCTACAGGTTTGATCAAAAATAAATGTCATATACCTAGGGACCATGAAAAAGGGATGAAACAGAGTAGAGGGTGAGAGAGCTAAAGGGAAAAAAATGAAGATACTATTGCCTTGGACTGTATAATCTCAGCAGAGTATCTTGCCATGTCAAAAGCTCTGACTCAGAAGTACCTGTCAGCGGCTCCTGTCTGCACAACCCCATGGGATAAAGTAAAAGCAGGCAGACACTTTTGGTGGGGGAGGGGTGGGGTACAGGCTAATAGGTTTCATCTTGTTGCCAGAACTAAAGAACTGGTGCATTGATCTTGTTGCCTGCTTTATAAAAAGTGATGCTAGCTGAGGAAACAATCCTGCAGAGTCAAGGAAGACGTGTTGCAGAGATTCCCTTTCCAAACCATTTTGTTTCCAAGGAATTCATTATGAATGGAGGAAAAAAGGAGAAAATACAGGATCTTATACACTCTTCAGAGCAGAGAGGAAACCTTCTGTATGTGTCCTCCTGCTCCTGTGCAGTTAATGCTCCCATTACCTTAACTTCTCACTCCAGATGAAGTTTAGAAGCCCTTCCAGAAGACAGACCATGGATCTTATTAAAGGTTATCCCTCCCTGTTGTGTGAACGTGTAAGATCTTATGCCCCTTTGGGGCTGTATAAATATCTTTCAGCTACTTTTTGAAACACTCACTGTAGCGTTTTTCCTTCTTGTCTGTGATTTTGGTGCTGTCACCTGTGAGGATTGGAGAGGTTGTTTTTATTTCTCTGAGCCTTCAGTGCAATTAATGAAGATAAAGAATAAATACTCAGGTTAAGAAGAATGGGAAAGGACAAAGGCATGAAGGCAGAGGAATAGTACACAACTTCTAGAGAGGGAAGCACTAAACAGTTTGTCTTCAACATGCTCTAACAGGAACAATTCTAAGTTTTGTTTGTGACAATTCATAGTATGCTTTAGAAGGAGAGAAATAGTAACATTCAAACAAGATAAATACCCAATTTAAGAAAATAGCAAACATCTGTCTATTGTGAACTTTAAAGCCTCTGTATATATAATAAATACACAGTTGTTCAAACAAGCTGGAAAACTGTGATTTGCCCTGCTTGCACTGACCACTTGAAGGCCAGCATTTGTTCACACCCAAAAAAAAAAAAAATAAAAACCACCTCTGTTTTGGGTTTTCAGCTGTTTCATCTTGACCCTTGCATGCACATATGTGTGCCTAAGTGCACAAACACACTGTGTGTAACCTTTGCAGTAAGAAACAACGTGTTGGCTCGAAGGCCCTGTTCCTGCTTTCACCTCAGCTGCAGTTGTTGGAACTTGCTGAGCCTACTAATCAAGGTCTGCACACTGTCTAAGCTACCTGACATCTTTACCCTTAAATTCATATCCCTTCTCATTTGCTCTAGGTTACAAAATCTGAAATCAAGCAAGTCTGTCATAGATGTTCATGTTGAAATGTACTACCCCTGAAATGACTATTGCTTTCTGCTTTGCTGTTTCCTTGTTGCCCAATATTTCTGCCAACAGCCTTTATTTATTTCTTGTGAACACCCCCTTTGTTAGTACAATCTCTCTGGAAATAAAAAGGGATGGAATCTCAGCATCACAGTAACATGCTTAATAGCGGATTTATCATGCCTTTTTTTTGTAATGAAGGTATGGTAAGACACAACCCTGGATGACACACACCCCATAAGCAGTCAAGAATTTGCCAATCCTTGTTCTGTATTACACACCCACTGAACATTTTGGGTGGAGAAGCTCCAAGGTCAAACTCAGTTCTTTAAAAATATTTCCATTTCTAGGCTGTATACAGAATAGAAGGCAAAGTGTCACAAGCCCTCATCCTCCGTAGCCTTTTATTATTTCTGTTGCAACAAGTTTCTCAGACCCCATCTGTTTCATTGTGAGAGGTACTGTAAGTGGAAAACTGTGCTGTCTCCCTCCTATTGCAGATCAGGATTTTGCTTAAGTTGCCAATTCTCCCTTGCCCCTACAGAGGCATATTGCCTGCTTACTTGCCTGCTGCAAGGCTGAGGCACGTGTCCAGGGTCTCCCCGCTATGCCCTTTCCACCTCAGTTTGAATGTATTCTTTTTTTTTCTTTTTCTTTTTCTTTTTTTTTTTTTTTTTCCCCGTAGCGTTTTTAGAACATTTCTAATTTTAAACTATGGATGTTCAAATCCAGGGAGTTCAATTCACATGCCTAACGTCAAGTTTCTCAGCATGTAACTTTGCTATTTCTGCCAATGCTTTTACTCAATGCTCAAGGGATTTTTAACACAAGCAGGAGTGAAACAGAAGCCACAGGGCAACATAAAACGAGTTCTGCATGTGTCTAAAGCTGGTGCACATGCCAGTCATGCTTTGAAGAGCCATTGCTCTTGCTGTTCTTGAAGTTGGCTGGCTGGAGGTCATCAGCAGGTTAATGACCTGCAGAATGCTCAGGTCCATTCATCTGGGCCATGCAGGCTTCACATGGCTCCTTCCATCAGCTGTGCCTTGAAGGTGTCAGGTTTGCTTCTCCATGGATGGGACAGTTTAAAGGCCCACACCCGGCTAAAAAGTTTACAGGCCTCCCACCTGGGCATCTACTGTTTAGTTCCTTCACCATAAATGCTCACAGAATCTCATTTCCCACAAGCATAAGTTGTCCTGTGTGCATTCACTTCTCTAGAGCCAATGACTCAGAATCAAGGTGTGGCCTTGCAGTAACAACCCTGTTAACTATTTATTCTGCTAAGACAGAAGTTGAACCAACAACAGCTGTTCATATATGGAAGAACACTGTGCTTCTACTGATCAAGTTACTTTCTCACAGGAGCTTGTCTTCCACAAGGCGATTTGACCCAAAGATGTTTGTACATGCATCAGATGACTCAAGAGAAAGCGTCAACACAGCATTTGGCATTGTTTGGTGTGTGTGCCTCCAGGGAGAAGGATGAAGCCAGACACATGATGCTGATAAGAATTTCTTTTTATGTTATTCCAATAAAAAATACATTCATACAGAAATATAACAATCTTGCAAAAAACAATTTCAAATAAAATCTTGTAAAACAAAATCTTTACAAAAATCTTACAAAGAGATTCTTTAGATAACAGGGTGCTTCAAAAACAAAAAAAGAAATTTCACTAATAGAAACTTTTTCTTAAATTTCAAGCAAAAATGTTTTTTTTTTTTATTTTTTATTTTTCAGCTTGATTGAGGCTCAGTTATCACCTGAACAAAATGTACTTGCTTGTTAAGAAAATTACAGGCATTTGACATATGGCACACAGCCCCACCCCATCCACACAAGTCTGATGGTATTTCACAATTGAGACAAGCCAGTGCAAGTTTAATGGTTTTTGTTTGGGGTAATTTTTTTCTTTTGTTTACTTTCTTGCTTTTCAGAAGTATGGCTAAGCCAAGGACAATGCAAATAAGGAGTTAAAAAACAAAACAAAACAAAACAAAACTCAACTCTAAATAGAAATCCACTTTCTGGAAATTTTAGTTTTTTTTGGGGGGGAGGGGGGAAAGTGCATTTTCAAGCAATTTAAAGTAAAAATGAAATGAGAATGATTTAAGCCTGTGTGTTCCATAGAACCAGATCACTGGCACATACTTTTTCCTAAACCACTTATCTACATACATTTCCAGGAAAGATATACCAACGTATTAGCATAGTAAGCAAGACCAATAATAAATAGAAAAAGAAACAGATCACGTGTTTCATTGCATCAACTGTAGTGAGCTGGTTAAAAAAAAAAAAAAAAAACAAACAAAAAAAACAACTGCTTTTGGACAGACTATTTCTATTCTAGGAAAAAACAGTCTTCATTTTAGCTGAACTATGCAAAATTAGAGCTCAACCACCACAACGACTAGCTCACTCACAAGTCCTTCCATAAGCTGGAAAGCCAAAATATGAGTGTACTTCATCTGCACACAGCTAATATTCTTTTAGCATGCCAATATTCGGTTCATATCATTCTTAAATGGCCACAGATACGCTATTCCAGACAACCTAATAACTACAAAACACAGTCAGCAGTCTGAGAAGGACTGAATGCCAACAAAGCCTTTAGCACACCATTAAGCTAAAGGTAAAGCCTCTAAAAACACTAGATTTTAATAACTGTATCTCTCATTTCTTTGTCTCCTTAATGACCATAATTGGGGGGGGGGGGGGGGGGGGGAGGAATATTTTGATGGGCTGTGGCATTTTCTAGCTATGTGTTCTAAATTTTTTTCCTTTTAAAAAAAATATTTATATATTATCTATATATATACACACATACACAGACTGTACACACAAATATACATACACAATTATTCTTCTGCCCACTTTTAAAAAAAAAAGTAATATAGTTTCTTTCTGTATGACCAACAGATAGCTAGATATATAGATGTGAAACTTGTGCCTTTTAAGCAAATACATCTTTTAATACTTCTGTATCTTTAATATGTATGAAAACTCAACATATTAAGTACAGTTGGGGTGTGTATATACACAGTTGTGCAAGGTCAATATAAAAAGTCTCAAGGTGGCAGAACTGGTCAGGTATTCAATTGGCATATGCATTATACTGTAACACAGTCAAACTGTCTAAGTTAAACAAATACTGTACTGACATGAATGACTTTTCTCTATATTTGTCTTTGTGAAGGAGGACCCTGGAAGTAACCTTTTTTTTTTTCCCTCATATTATACATTTGATACAGTACAATGCCAGGTGAAAAGAGAGCCTTAATAAAGCATGCATCACCCATACCCCTGTATAAGACCCCCTACAAGAGAAGGTCACTTGCATAAGGCACCATTATTAAGGTCAACAGTGCATTAACAGCTAGAAAACCAGAAGTTAGTCCTCAAGGCATAAATAAGAGAAAAATTAGCTGCATGAGAAAAATCAGTTTCTAACCAATAGTGGTTTTATCCACCCAACAGAAAAAATTATTCATGTTCCATACATTATGTAACATTAGACCAATTGTATTTTAGCTGCTCTTAACTGGAATCAAAACTGCAGTCCTGATTAAAGAATGGAAAAGCATATAGTTCCCCAGAACCATGCAATAACTTTTGTATTATAATGAAAAGTTATAGTTGTGTTACATTTGTAAATACACAGCTTATACAATGGATTACAAATGAGCTCTGTAGCAAGTAAAACAAGCTACTTGACACATTGCACGTTTAATAGCTGCACCAGACACCTAAAGCTCCTCTCACACAGGAATGGGGAGGTCCCCATCTCCATTCTGGCATCCTGACTCTTTTTAATTCCCCTTTCCCCTCTCTGTTTTCCCTCTAAAAAGGTGCAGACAGCCCTCCCCCCATCCCTTGGAAATGATTGGTGGTCGTCCCATCTCACAAGATATTCCTCACATACAAGACATTCAGACTTTTTTTTTTTCTCTTACAGTTATAAAACAACCACAAGAAAAAAAATGTGCCTCAGCATACAATCGTCAATAGATCCTCATAGCATACAGTCGCCCAATCATTAACATTCTCAGTGCACATGCTCACGGCAAAGGCTTAGGAGCCACTCAGAAAGTTAGATACCAGTGTATGAGTCCAGGAAACCCCAAACATCACGCACCATGCTTGCTATGCCGTTTCTTACATGACTTATTAGCCCTCAAAAGACCTTCAAGGAAGTGAGGTCCTGGAGGCAACTGGGTAGGGTGCAAAATGGCATGCTTTGGCTGGAACACGCATCCCTCTGCTCAAGGCTCTTCAACCTTGACGCCTCTTAGCCCACAGGATTCACCTCTTGACCTGTTCAGAGGTGTCTCTTCATGTGAAGGGCCAGGTGGTCAGACCTGGAAAAACACCTGCAAGGGAAGAATTGGCATGTTAGCTGGGGGTTGCACCCCTGTATTCTGAGACCCCATATTATGGGCCCCACATTATGTGGGTGCCCCATCCCTGGAGGTATTCAAAGCCAGGTTGGAGGGGACCCTGGGCAATGTGATCTAGTGGGTGGCAACCCTGTCCACAGCAGAGGGCTGGAACTAGATGATCTTACATGTCCCTTCCAATCCAACCCATTCTATGATTGTGTGATCCCAGGGCACATGGAAGTACTCAGTGTCCCCAGGCACCCAGATACTCTACAGGTACCAACAGGTAACACGAGGGATTTCTCAACACTAACGTGCCCCATTGGGCTACAAGCTATACCCAGATTATTTTTTTCCTCCAATATCAAATATAATAATTTCTAAAATTACTAGACACAATTGTGTCCACCAAGAGATTCCTTCACAAATTAATCTCAAGAAAGGCAGCCTAGGTTCACTTTCCACGAAGTGCTAAAAATAACTATTTCTGAAGGTGCATTTCAGTCACATACCTGTCACAGTGACTACATTTAAAAGGCTTGGCACCAGTGTGCTTTCTGAAGTGTCTGGTTAATTCATCACTTCTTGCGAAACGCCACTCACACCCTTCCCATGAACATCTGTAAGGCTTTTCCCCTACAAAGAAAGCAGATTACACGTTAGTCATGACTTCATTCAAAGATCAGTGCTATCCCATTCATTTTTTATGTAAACCTCCTCCACCCCCTAAAGACAGTCAATTCTATTTAACATATCTGAATGTATCAGATGCAAAGAAAGCAAAATTCATCCACCTGATTCCTTCCTAACTCTTGCTGTAACACCACATCAACTGATCTCATTCTTATTGAAAAAAGCGATTTAACAGGTTCACAGGAGACAAAGAAATGCAACCTTCTAACATTCCTGTTTATCTGTAATAGCACCGTGACTCCCAAACAGGTAGCTTAGACCTCAAAGGTGATTACAGACAGCACAGCGAGGCTCCCAAATGCAATTAGGCTACTGTATTGCATCAAAGCTCTCTGTCACACACTCAGCTCCATAACATGCAACCTCCTTCTGCTGAGCCACATTTTCTTGGAAGAGCTTGCATGTCACTTTGAGCATTGCTACTTCAGCATTTGAGAAATACCACTTCCATTCACAGGAATGCTCTCAGCCACATAGCACCCGGACAAGAGCTCTGCAATACCTCTGACGCTGGCAGCTGTTTGTGTCTGCTCAACCACCATGGTTTCATTGGAAGATGTTTCTTCCCCTCAAAATAGACTAATTTTATCGAACTTCTGCTTGACAACGGGAACATCCAAGTTTGCTCAGACTTCCCATAAAAGCCACAAAATGCTGAGCTCATGAGTCAAAACAGGATCTGTTCCTTGAATTCTCTTTCCACGTCATGGAGAAAAATACTGCATAGGTCTTTGCACTGGCACACCAAGAACATCAGGCCAGTTCCTTGCAGTAAGCAATGACAACTAAGCCAAGGCATAGCCCTACACATCTAACAGCTGTCACAGAACGATGCTGAATATTAATACTCAAAAAGCAAATCAGCACACTACTTCAACTATATAATATTCTAGAAGCCTTGAAGAATCCACCTTCCTTACTTTCTTTCCCAATAACACACAGGACTGCTTTTTTTTCCAGTTCAGGCTCCGTAACAATACAGTGCTGTTACTCAGTATTTTGGGATGAAATTATACAGTCATACATTTGCAAGTCCAATTAGGAAGAAACGTTCAAAGAACTACAACAGACCGTGGCTTTCCAAGATTTTTGCTGACATGACAGCACACCAAACTGTTAAATTATTTACAACTATAGCTGTAATTTATAGACTCCAGGCCTTCGGATGTCTGATTGAATAGACCCAATGTAGAGAGGACCATGAAGACAGGTTCGTATGCTACTTTGTGATCTGCCCAACTTTTGGATATGCAGTTCCTGGCTTTTTGTTGTTGTTGTTTTCATTTAGGTTTTTATTTTTATTTTTATTTTTTTTTCCCCCAAGAAAATCTCATTTCCCTTTGCTTTAGTAATAAATGTGCACAGAGGTCTAGTGTGTATTTTGGCCAATGGCTCTTGAAGGCCACACAGATCTGTAGCTTTCCAAGCACTGCCCAGTTAACCAAGCTGTTCCTGTTTGCTATGACAGCGGACTCATCAACAGCCAAGTGCCTTGGTTTTGGCTGGCTGATGAAGGGAATGAGGAAGTGATGTCGTCTGTTCTGGTAAGCCTCTAGCACTATTACATCATCTCTCCAAACCTGGGCTCCCACCCAGCGCTTGTGTAAGCTGTGAAACCCCTATCATCAGGGGTATTCCCTGCAGGACTTGCCAACTCTGAGCGAGCGTTCGGTTACTAACCTGTATGAGTGCGCTGATGTGCTTTCAGATGTGAACTTTTGGTGTAAACTTTCCTGCAACCGTTAAAATGACACCTGTGAACACGCCTTCTGCCATCTGGCGAGGTGTCCCCATTGGTGGGTGTACCTTTTTCTGCAGTCTTTCCAGCGGTACCGGTACGAATTTTCCCCGGTGAATGCAACTCACCCGGCGTACAATTCCATAGCTGGGAAGAAGGCTCCTTGCTCAGCTCAGGAGACGATGGGGGAGTGGAAGTAACAGAAGAACACAAGTTTCCTGAATTGGTTAAAACGTCACTTATAGGGTCAGAGGTAAACTTGGTGGTGGGCGAGAGCTCCTCAGAGCTGTCTGAAGATTCGCTGCTCACATCTGAGTTCAAACTATTGGTCTCTAAGTTCTGACTGGTAGGGCTGTCCTCCTTTGAGACACATGCAGTCTTCAGTTCAGATTCCTCCTTTTTCTCACGTGCCAGAATAATTTTGGTCCAGAGATCCTCTTGGTTATCAAATTTGATTTCAGATGCAGACACATAGCAAGGTTCGCTTTGAAGATACCGTTCCAGCTCCAAACACGTCTACGTGAAAGAAAAGGATAAAAAAGGGAAAAGTTAGAAGCTTGCTTAAAAATGAACCCAGTTGTATTTTACACTTCAAAAAGCATATAGGAATGTAGTGCGTTCGATGTGAGGTTTCTATGTTCAAAACAAATTACAGACTCCTCCAGCTGTAACTAGGTGACTGCCATGATGAAAAGAAATTGGTTCTTGAGACCTGGGCAGGAGTTCAAACGCACAGCTGAAGGTGCAAGTCAGCTTTAGTTTTCAAAATAGCATTCTAATGAGTCACTCAAATTATCTTCGCTCTCATCATAAATCCATGTTTTTAGGAGGCTGACATTGAAAAGGACTGTAGAGAACCACAACAAATAGTCACCCTGCACTCTCACTCCCTGTCTAATGTCAAGTTGTTTGCATCCCTCTTGCACAAACACAAGTCTGAGAGGATCCAAGCGAACACTGTGTGCTGAAACCCCAACGCCCTGTCAGAAAACAAAGCCCTGTTTCAGCATGGCCGCAGAGCTGCTGTCCGTCCTGTGGGGACATCAGTGGAGCAGCAGACATCCTCCCATTTCCTGTGCATGAGAACACAGCACGTCCGACTTTCAAAGAATGTCACTTCCAAGCACGCTGGCATGCACGCCACATTGCTCACACTGCTCTGTGCATGGTTGGAGAAACACGGGGAACTTCAACAACAGAAGTGAGAAAAAGTTCCAGAACAGAAATGTCCTATTCTATACGATGCAAAACGGGAAATTACTCTGAGGTCCTGCTGGGAGTCCCACAATGAACAAGAACTTTATCTACTGGCCAAGAGTACAACTGCATGAGTCATCGCAGTCTTTCTTTCACGCAATGCCAAAGGAGACTTCCTTATAAAATCCTGTCCAGCTGCCAAAAAAGTGCTCTGTTCAAACATACATGCAACAGTACATGGAAAGCTTCCCCCTCTTTCTCCCCCTGACTGCATTCCCCTCTGCTCCATGAAACGAAACAAAACAAAAAACAAAACCACCCTAAATGGGTAAAGCTGTGGCTTTCAGTCAGCTTCAAGTCAGCTCACCTCGCTGACTTTCTAGCCATTTTCAGAGGAGAACAAAAAGGGGTATGAACTGTTATGGCAACAAGCTGATGTTTTGGGATTTTTCTTTCCACTATAGGAAACAATCCATACAGAAGCATTACTCAGAAAAAGGACACACCAAGTTTCCATACCGAACTCTACTTATTTTAGCAAGATCATCATGGTAGCAAAACCTGATCCCAAATGCCACACATTCCCCTCACAGCCCCTTCCCATCTGTCTATGGGAGCACTGCTTTACTAAAGTGGGTCACATGTCGTGGCCAGGCCGGGAGTGTGGGTAAAAAAGGGAAAATAGAAACAAACAACACAAAAACAAGCCCACCACTGCACACACTGTTCATGCATTTGCCTATAATTGGTTTGCAATGCACGCTGGAAACAAAAAAGGTTTCTAGAGGGATGACACAATAGCGTATTGATTTTCCAAGAAAATGGGAGGAAATGCATTTATTAAGATCTTGTTAAAGTTTAATATTCCGGGCTAATTTGAATTCCTCATTAGGTAGATTAGTAATGGGGGCCGGAGCAAAGCTCTCTCCGAGTTTAAATGCCTCTGAAGGCTACTGGGAAAGAGGGCTGGCCCTGCGCCAAGAGCCCGAATGCCTGAAGGAAACTACTTAGCTCCATTTCAATCACGTACTATGGAGCTGCCTCTCTGAAAGGGGAAGGGGGGGAGGGAAAAAAAAAGAAAGAAAGAAAAACCACATAGGATTGCATACAATTCGCATTGCACACAATTAGTAGGCATGTGAAGGTTTGTAACACTTTGCATATCGTTCTTCTCGGGAATTGGAAGGTTGTGAGGCGGTGGCAGGTTTTGGGCTCGGTCCCCGGGACCGAGGTACGGTAGCAGAGCGCACCGCCTTGCTTGGATCAGATTAGGGCACGAAAGGGGGGAAAAAAATAATAAAAAAAAACAACCCAACGAAATATGTCCATTAAAGGGAAGGAGCCTCCGTTCTTCTTCCTTTCCGACCGAGGCAAGCAGCACTGTCATATGACTGACAACTCCGCACAGCTCTCTGTGCTCGGAAACAGCTACATTGTGTATATATATATGTACACATACTTTGTATATATGCGTGTATACACATATTGCTTATATGTGCTTATATACTGTGTACATACATATATACGAAACAATACATACAGATGTGCACGTACTCCGCTGTAAGCTTTTCCCATCGTCGTCAGAAACAATCAATAATAAAATGACAACAACAGTAGACCGCGGCCGGTTCGGTCGGGGCCGTGTCGAACCCCAGCCCCGCAGCACCGCACCGCACAGCGCAACTGCGGGGCTCGGAACGGCCGTGGAAGGACGGAGCCGGAGGATGTGCCGTTCCGTGTGGCCGCCGCGGGACTCTTCGCCCGAAAAAGCGCCGTCTGATCGCAAAGCGAGACACCTGCTTTCCAGCACCTCTGTGCGTTCGTGCTTAATTCTGCCCCAACTCGCTGCTGACACTTGGGTTTGTTTTCTTTTTTTTTTTTTTTTTTTTTTTTTTATTTTCTTGTTATATTGAATGAGGTGCGGAATAAAGAGGGAGGAAAAAAAAAAAAAAAAAAAAGAAGAAAACCGACAATAACAACAACAACAACACCGATATCCTGCTTTACCTGTTGCCAATATTCCTCCAGGGACGGCAAGGCCGAGAAGTAGCCCGTGTCGTGCACAATCTGCAGTTCCTGGAAGATGCTGCACATGGGGAGCACATCCATGTCTCAAGTTGCAACAACAAAGTCCGTGCTGGCGGCCGCGGACACGGACAGCTGCCTCTTGTGTGCGGGGCTCGAGGGGTGTGTGCGGGGGGTGTCAGCCCTCTGCTCTCAGTCTCCAAGCCCCCCCCCTTCCTCCAGAGAAGAAAAAAAAATTGTATATATATATATATATATATACAAATAGATAGAAATTAATTCCTTGGCGAGCTTAGGGAGGAAAAAAGACCCGAAGTTTCATGCAAAGTTTAATTGCACAGCAAGGCAGGACGTCTCCCGAGGCGGCCGCTCTCTCCTCCCGCGGCCGGCGGTGGACACTTGCTCAGGAGCGGGCTCAATATTTGCAAACACGGCGCTGGCTGCAAATGTAACCCCCTGCAAAACTTCCCTATTCAAAGCTGCGCCCGGCCGCTCCGCCGCCCCCGCCCCCGCGCCCTCCCCCGCCCCGCGTGATCCCATGACGCCGCCCGCCGGCGCGGCCCAATCTCCGCCACGCACTCCGCGCCCCGCGTGCCAATGATGTCAGAGCAGCCCAATCGGCTCTCGGCAAGCATCGCGGCTCCTCCTGGCGTGACCGAGCCTGGCCGTGACGGCTCCCGCCATTGGTCCGATTCGAAATTCGCCCCCTCCTGATTGGCGAGTTCGGCTGCGGGCTATTTTTAGCAGGGTATATAAAGCAGGGAAGCGGCTGCTTTTTCTGGGAGGGAGGTGTGTGCTTGTGCGGCGAGTGAGCTCCGCGTACGGGGGGAGGGGAAGCGGCCGCTCGTGGTGCTGCCGGCGCCGAGCGGGGAGGGCGCTGCGGAGCCGTTCGGGCCGTGAGGCGGTCGCAGCGCTGTGCTGAGCAGGGGGTTGCGAGCGTCCGGGCCTGGGGATGGTTTCGTGACTTGCCTCACTCTAAAGACTTTCCCTGAAGGTCTTATGAGGCGGGATCCAGGTGTGTTTGCAGCCTGCGGGGAGGTCTGCTGCGCCTCGTTTTCTCTGTGAGCAGGAATAAATCCTTAGCTCTGTTGTGAGGAGACTACTGCTTGAATGAGGATCTCCAAAGTACCTCTCTGTGACGGTGACCTGCCCCGAGCTCCCAGGCTGCACCTCGGGCAGCACCCTGCAGAACTTCATCCCATTCAGTGTGCGCTTCCACCAAAATAAGTGTTTGTGTGTTGGTGTCCTTAACACTGATCCTCATCAGTAATTTGGATCTCTTTGTACAATTAAACAAAATGCAGTTGTTAGCTTTCTGAAGTTATATTCAGCAGGAGGAACAGACACTGCCAGTGAGCTTCTTTAATAAAAAGGCATCTCATTTTCCAGTGATATTTTCGTTTCTGATTTCCACTTCCCCACTTTTCCCTATTGCTGGTTACCTACAAATGGTAACTTCATGTTTGGTTCATCTGCCCGCTGTCATCTGGGAATTAGTGGTGGTAGGAGTCAAAACATTAGAGGTGAGCTTTCTGCTCCCCAGCCTCTTACATCCCATTAATACAGCCGTTTTTTTTTAGCGCACAACTTCTGCTCCTGTTTGGGTTTTCCTCTGTCTATGGAGAAAAAAAAGCCTAAAGTCAATAATAACATTATTGTAGGGTCACAAAAACAGACTGATGCTGAAGATCCAGAACTCAAATCCGGAAAACTGAGCTTGCTTAGTAAATAATTTTTTTTACTTGGCTTCACATGGTCAATCACATGAATATATTTCCAAAATTGCCTTGCTAACCCCAGATAGTCCAGAAAGTTTGGGTCAGCTTCTGACCAAAACCTTATCCTCCAAAGAAATGTACAGGAAGAAACAATCCATCACCAATAATAATAATAATAAACCTTCTTAAGAAAGTGGATTATGCACCTAATTTGAGCATACTTTTAGCTGTGTGAAGTGTTTTGTGGCCTGGGCTTCAGAGTGTGTTCTAGTCATATATAACTCATATATAACGTACCTCTGGAAATCCTTAGTGTTTGTACAACTGACCTGTTCCCTCTTTGGGTAAGCTTTTAGTTTCAGACAAAGGGACAGTGAGTGCCACTGTCTGCTATTTATTTATTTGTTTATTTTAAGCTCACCTGTTTTTAGCTGTGTTTCATATGCCAGAGGTCTGGGCTCCTTGCAGGCTGGGTGAGGTTTACATGTGGAGTTTGAAGCGTATGGGCTTCAATCCCAAGTGTGAAAGAATAGGCAAGACTGTAGCATGAACAAATTTGGTGTTCTTACTCAGTGTATTTTTATCAGGAATTAAAATGAAGTAGTGAGTCAATAAAATGCTGATGTTTGGGAGACACTTCCATGGAATTGAGCTGAAGGGAGAGGTGCCAACAGTGGCCAGTCTGAATGAAAGGATGGAGTGTGAATTAAAGGCAATTTATTCCAGTCTGTGGAGGATATTAAATATGAGGACAAGTTTTAATAGGACTCAAAATGAAAGAAAATGAATTAAAAATACAGTTTAATCATAATGACTTTCTTTAACCTATACATAGGAGTAAAATTTCAGATATCCATTTTATATTAATGGCATTGTTTTGAATCATGAGCCAGGGTAGAATTTACCTTGAAAACTTTAAATGAAAATATGTTCTAAGTAAAAAGAAAGAAAAAGAAAGAAAACAGTCAGTCCCTTGGGACCACAGCACTTTATTTAGATGTGCCAAGCAGGGACAGCGGCATCTTGATCTAGAGCTGAGGGCTGTTCATTGACGGTAGTGGTGAAGGGTGTCGAAGCATGTGTACAGAACAGGCAGTGCTAATGGGCAGGGAAGGAATACAGCTATTTAGCTCCTTGGATAGATTTCTTATGACTGCTTTACAGCTGAATCTGGATGTGTGCCCCTGATTAAGTGGAGGTAGTCACAGACTTACTTTCTGTAAGTGTGTTTTTAACTCTATATGATCTGTCATCTACAAAAGTAGCAAAAAAATGAGTATGTATTATATAGGATTAGTCCAAAAGCCAGTGCTCTGCTTGCAGAGTTGCACAATGATTCTTAAGTAAGACTGTCCAACAGCTAGGGTAATCAGCCAACTTATCCCTCTAAGGTCATTGATTTACGAATAGGTGTAGGAAAAGAAAGAAAGAAAGAAGGAAAGAAAGAAAGAAAGAAAGAAAGAGAGAGAGAGAGAAAGAGAAAGAAAGAAAGAAAGAAAGAAAGAAAGAAAGAAAGAAAGAAAGAAAGAAAGAAAGAAAGAAAGAAAGAAAGAAAGAAAGAAAGAAAGAAAGAAAGAAAGAA